>NC_134883.1:14317809-14387809 GCF_041734735.1 Babylonia areolata
TTGATGCATGCCAAATACAATAATAAAATGTGACATGTATTTCTGCCATAAGGCATGCCACAATCAACAGCAAAATGTGATGTTATTTCTATCACAAAGCATGCCAAAATCAGCAGCAAAATGCGACATTCATTTCTGTCATTAGGCATGCCACAATCAGCAGCAAAATGACATGTATTTCTGTTATGAAGTGTGCCAAAATCAGCAGCAGAATGTATTTCTGTCATAAGGTACACTACAATCAGTAGCAAAATGTGACATGTATTTCAGTCACATGGCATGCCAAAATAAGTAGCAAAATTTATTTCTGTCAAAAAGCATGCATTAATCAGCAGCAAAATGTGACATGTATTTCTATCATAAGGTATGCCACAATCAATAACAAAATGTGAATGTATTTCTGACTGCTATAAGGCGTGCCACAATCAATAACAAAACGTTATACTGATTTCTGAAAGTTTTGAGAATACCTCAGAGAGTAATCAGACAGAAAAAACAAGAATCAATCCACAACAAGGTATCTAAAATGAGAACTTACCACTACCACCACTACAATAGGGCCAGCAAAACTCCAGATGAACAGCTCGGAAGTCTCCAGCCAACAGCTGAAATGAAGCAAAACAAAATTCCACTGAATCTTGGTGAAATGATCAGTGTGGCGTGAGTGTGAAAGGCAGTTACTAATTTTTGTGTACTTATCAAGGGTGTGCTTGAATTTGATGAACAAAAGTAATGCAGTTCTCAGTGATCAGGATACTCATCAGCAGCAGTCAAGAGGATGAAAAATATAAGAGAAAACAACAACAACAAACGTGAAAAACAACAAGGAGTGAGGCAGAAAAACAACACATGAAACACTTTCACAGTCAGAAATCCAACATCCTTTGAATAGAATCGTGTTCTGCTCGTGTCTATGACACACATAGGAGTACATGAGCAATTTATGAGGCCAAGGGAGTCATTTACTGATTCAGTTGTGAAAATCTTCATCAACATCAATTAGTGATACCACACACACACAAAAAGCCTTCTGACACAAACATTTTTATTACTTTAATCTCTAACTATTGAAATGATAACAGTTGAATATAAATGTTGAAAAAATAAATGGGAAGGGGTAATTGCTAGAAGTAAGTCATTCAAAGCTCTGCTGTCACATCGCATCACGCAGTATAGACATACACAATGTAATCAGAAGTCACTCACAAGCTGTCGTTGCCATAGCCATCAGTGTACAGGCCCACAGCCAGACCCACAATAATGCCAGGAATGACTGCAACAAAACAAAGTCAAAATCAACACATCAAATGCCCCACTGAAATCAACCATCATCCTGAGACAATACCCAAGCCGTGCACAGTGTTTATTTCTTCAATGTGGACCATAATTGCAGATGAGGAGGAAAAAAAACAACATGCGAGATATATCTGGTATTAAGATAAACAATCAGAATTATCTAGAATTTACAAGATATACGAAGAACTGTCATCAAGCAGAACCATATGCTATATTTCTTAAATCTAATCCAACACTTTACATTATGTACAGCACAGTCATTCCTTAATTATGACTTTTACTTGAAGCCTGCATAATCAGCATACAAAGGTCAGGCATCAACTGTACAAAACCTGTCTGATTATCTAAATCCTGTGAAGAATATATTTGCCTCATGACAGAACCTGTACAACATATATTGACTATTCACCATATCATACCATCTCCTTGAAATTCTGACTTAACTTTCCATGATTTACCTGAGAGCATTACCTCAGCTTACAATACAGCTCAACACTGGGCTATTGCCACCGAAAAATTTTGTCAGGGATAACTCACCGTAACCCAGGAGGTAATAGAACTTCATGGAACCATAGTTGATGGTTTGCTTCTCTGTCAGCATGCGGTAGATGTGTAATATTTCCACATACAGCCACGCAAAGGCCGCCATGTAGAAATAATGAAGAGATATTGCCACCAGACGACAGAACAACTGAAAAAAAGATAACCAAGTAAGGATTATCAAACAAATACCGTACTTATTAATGTGACTTACCAATGAAGGGCTAATAAAACACACCATTATATTTACAGACATGACATGAGAACTAACAAAACAAACAAATTCCTATAATGTACGAACTGAATAATTTTGTATTTGCAATCATGCGATGTGACCATGCACATAAAAGGTGCATTCACCTGTGTTTGTGTGCATTTGTGAGGGACGGGCACAACAGCCGAATGGTTAAAGCATTGGACTTTCAATCTGAGGATCCTGGGTTCGAATCTCGGTGACAGCGCCTGGTGGGTAAAGGCTGAAGATTTTTACGATCTCCCAGGTCAACAAATGTGCAGACCTGCTAGTGCCTGAACCCCCTTTGTGTGTATACGCACACAGAAGATCAAATAAGCATGTTAAAAATCCTGTAACATACCCAGCATGCACACCCCCGCAAAACAGGAGTATGGCTGCCTACATGGCGGGTAAAAAAAAAAAAAAAATCCCCAAAAACAGTCATACACATAAAACGTTACATGTCTGTCTGACTGTGTATGCCTGAAATCTGACTGAATGACACAGGAAACGAATGATGAGCACCCAGTGTCAGCCGTCAGTTAGCTCTACCCAGGTAGGCAGCCTGTTGTGCAAATGACCCTGTGTTTGTAAAGCCCTTAGAGCTTGGTCTTCGACCGAGGATAGGCGCTATATAAGTATTCATATCAATCAAGCACAAAAAAAAAGTACACATCTGTGCATGTTTTGATAATATGATAACGGGAACAGACTGAATAACAAAATGTTAGGTTACATGAACCTTAAGAGTAAGACACAAGACCATATCACAGTCAGAACTACCCAAATCATCACAGTTACATACCACATTCAGTACTCCTACCAAAACCACCACAGTTACAAACAAATCATACATCACCACATTCAGTACTCCAACCAAAACCAGCACAGTTACAAACAAATCATACATCACCACATTCAGTACTCCTACCAAAACCACCACAGTTACAAACAAATCATACATCACCACATTCAGTATTCCCACCAAAACCACCACAGTTACAAACAAATCATACATCACTACATTAAGTACTCCTACCAAAATTACCACAGTTACGAACAAATCATACATCACCACATTCAGTACTCCTACCAATATTACCACAGTTACGAACAAATCAAACATCACCACATCCAGTACTTCTACCAAAACCACTACAGTTACAAACAAATCATACATCACCACATTCAGTGCTCCTACCAAAACCACCACGGTTACAAACAAATCATACATCACCACATCCAATACTCCTACCAAAATTACCAGCTACAAACAAATCATACATCAGCACATTCAGTACTCCCACCAATATTACCACAGTTACAAACAAATCATACATCACCACATCCAGTACTCCTACCAAAACCACCACAGTTACAAACAAATCATACATCACTACATTAAGTACTCCTACCAAAATTACCACAGTTACGAACAAATCATACATCACCACATTCAGTACTCCTACCAATATTACCACAGTTACAAACAAATCATACATCACCACATTCAGTACTCCTACCAAAACCACCACAGTTACAAACAAATCATACATCACCACATTCAGTACTCCTACCACAACCACCACAGTTACAAACAAATCATACATCACCACATCCAGTACTCCTACCAAAACCACCACAGTTACAAACAAATCATACATCACCACATTCAGTACTCCTACCAAAACCACCACAGTTACAAACAAATCATACATCACCACATTCAGTACTCCTACCAAAACCACCACAGTTACAAACAAATCATACATCACCACATTCAGTATTCCAACCAAAACCAGCACAGTTACAAACAAATCATACATCACCACATTCAGTACTCCCACCATAACCACCACAGTTACAAACAAATCATACATCACTACATTAAGTACTCCTACCAAAATTACCACAGTTACGAACAAATCATACATCACCACATTCAGTACTCCTACCAATATTACCACAGTTACAAACAAATCATACATCACCACATTCAGTACTCCTACCAAAACCACCACAGTTACAAACAAATCATACATCACCACATCCAGTACTCCTACCAAAACCACCACAGTTACAAACAAATCATACATCACCACATCCAGTACTCCTACCAAAACCACCACGGTTACAAACAAATCATACATCACCACATTCAGTACTCCTACCAAAACCACCACAGTTACAAACAAATCATACATCACCACATTCAGTACTCCTACCAAAACCACCAGTTATGAACAAACAAATCACACAGCACATCAGTCACTGACCTCGGGGCTGGTTCGATTGATGCCGACAGCAAAAGCCAGGTCAATGTTGACGATGACAAAGACCAGGTTGATGTGGATGCTGTTCCAGTTGCTCTGCAAGGCCTTGAAGGAGATGAGGATGAAGAAAGCGATGATCAGGAGGGCCAAGGACACAGCAACCAGCACATACATCAGGGCTTCCAACTGCACAATAGCTGCTTTGGGAAGCTGGAAAAAAACAACAACTCAGCCATCAACATCTTTTGTTGCTGATAACACATCCAACCATACTGGGCTAATCAGGGCTGGCAAACTGTAAATAATAGATATGTAAACATTGGGGGAAAAAAAAGAAGAAAAAAAAGGAAAGTTAGGCACAAGTACACAAACCCAAGACATGCCTCTGAAGTTGACAAGTACATCAATTTTTCATCATAAGATTAAAAAACAAAAAAAAACAAAAAAACCCCAAACCTGAACATAAACATACTACATAATAAACAAAATTAAACAAAGCGAGAAGCATAAAACAAAACACTGCCAATGAGCACCTCACATGTCCTAGGTGCAAAAGAAAAAAGCCCAATTATCAAGTTCAGAATAAAAGATTAAAATAAAAAATCAAGGCTCTCTAGGAAAAATGTAGGTAAATGGACCTGTAATACATAAAATATGAAAGGCAGAAAAAACAGAAAGAAAAGGGAGAAGCCAGAAACAAAGAAAGCGACAAAACAAAGGATATTTCAATTCCAGAATTTCTAGAAAGTGCAATACTTTTATACTGGAAAAACCCCTGGCATGACAATAAACAAATCCAGTCAGTCAGAAACAACACTGTGAAGGAAAGCTTAAGTGGAGAGGGAGGAGCATGTGTAAGGACAAAAAAACAGACAAAGCTGCAAGACCGGACAAAGAAATGAAGAAGGATAATCAACTCTAAGACAGGACAGAGAAATGGAGACAGATAATTAAGTGGAACACAGGATAAAGAAATGAAAAAAGATAATCACCTGTAAAACAGTACAAAGAAATGGAGAAATCAACAAACAGCCTATCATGTATTCATGCTCAGCAACAAATGCAGTAATAAAATAGAAAAGCCAGAATAAAAAAAAATACTCTGACATAAGCCATTTTCGTTCATGGGAACGTGAGCCAAAATAAAATGGTATTCACAGACCGTAGAAAGCATCCTAAAGTGGAATATAAACCACTCACTGAAGTACACAACTTCCAAGAATTTACCAAAGCATGTGTACTTACATGCTTTGTTTTAAATACATTTTCATACAACTCTTCACACACTGATGGACTTGGGTTTTATAGTATCCAAGGATGTGTGAGTGTGTGTGTGCGCAAATGTGTTTGTTTGCGTGTTTGTGTATGCATGCACCTGTTCATGCCTGGTGTACTTACTGCATTATGTTTATGTATGCATAACATTTTATTGTAAATACTATTAGCTCCCTGCCTTGGAGATGTGAGCATCAACCTGCATTATCAAAATTACATATGCACATACAGACCATCACAAATCTAATATGCCAAATTTCGAGTATCCAATATATGGAAGAACGATCAGGTACTTACCGTTCCATCTTCCAGATCCACAATGACAGCATAAGTGGACATGTGGGTACACTTGCAAGTGACGTACACTTCTCGACAATGCTCAGACTCCGACGTCACCCGACAATCTATATCTGACACGGTACACTCTGAAGCTGACCAGATACCCCGTCTGCAGAATAAATAAGTAAATAGAATAAAAGATAAGTATGCATAAACTAAGAAATGAATTAACAAATAATTCAACAACAACAAAAAAATAATAAAGTGAAAAAAACAAACAAAAAAAAAACAACTTTTCATTGCTAAATGTTGTCTGTAATATAAATGAATGAACATGAATAAATACACCTAAATAAATAAATAAATAAATAAATGAACATGTTAATAAACAAATATCTATAAGAAAAAAATTAATTTAAAAAAATATATATCATATATATATATATATATATATATATATATATATATATATATATATATATATATATAAGAAACATAAAAGAAAAGTGATCACAGAAACACTTTCAGTGAAATTTGTGCACTAATAGTCAACTTAAATGTCTGTTTCATATCTGGCCACTGTCATACTGCTTGCAAATGAAAAACAAAAACAAAAACCAGCAGAATTTTATGTGTATGAATTTTGATATAAATGTACATATATACATACCTACATGCACAGATAAAGTGATACCCTGTGAGCACTCACACTTCAGGGTATGCACAACCCAGTGTGTGAACTTACCCGTCACTGCCAGGCCTCCATATGGCGCACTGGAGATTAGTCCTGTTGTGAGGGGCGGCGAGCTTCAGTCGAACGTAGACAGGCTGACTGGCCGACACTTGCTGGCTCTTGTTGCTCAACACGAACGAAAACATGGGTCCATTCGTTGTCAAGGGAAGACCGGTCTTGCTGTAAAGCACAAGAGGTAGTGAATCAGTATTTGCATTGCTGGAGGACTTTTTCTTGAGAGTCCCATCACAAATACTGATGACTGCAGACATCCAGTTCAAAGTATTATTTATCACATTTGTAGGTAATCATTTAAAGATAAATAAACCAAAAGGTAAGAGAGAAGGGGGCAGTTGACTGGGAGCTGGGGGAAAGGATATATGGAGGGTAGAATCAAACACATCTGAAGTAAACTGAAGTACAATTCATGACAGTTTTTTTTGGTGATGTTCATTATATGCATTACTGAAAGTAAAATGGTGACAAATTCTTTAAGTGCAACACCAAAAGTAAAAAGTAATACACACTCTAGGTAAATTCAGAGTATTCAATGCATTATATATAAGTGGAGTAATGGCCTAGAGGTAACGCGTCCGCATAGGAAGCGAGAGAATCTGAGCGTACTGGTTCGAATCAAGGCTCAGCCGCCGATATCTTCTCCCCCTCCACTTGACCTTGAGTGGTGGTCTGGGCGCTAGTCATTTGGATGAGACGATAAACCGAGGTCCTATGTGCAGCATGCACTTTGCACACATAAAAGAGCCCATGGCAACAAAAGGGTTATTCCTGGCAAAATTCTGTAGAAAAATCCACTTCGATAGGAAATCAAATAAAACTGCACGCAGGTAAAAAATACAAAAAAATGGGTGGCGCTGTGGTGTAGCAACACGCTCTCCCTGGGGAGAGCAGCCTGAATTTCACAAAGAGAAATCTGTTGTGATAAAAATATATACAAATACAAATATATGAATGTATGAACATATAGTTGGTAGTAAATAAACTTTTTTGATAATACTAACATGTGACAGCACAAGATGTCTGGTTACATTGTTAAAACATGGTCTTTTTTGTTTTGTTTTTTTCTTTTCATGTATCTACTATCTAGTACATGTGAACACATTTCTTTAGGTAAGGGACATTCAATTTTTACAGCTGAATTGGTGGCCATCCTTATGGCTTTAAATCATCTTGTTGATATACCAATCATAATAATATCCTATTTTGTGTTGATTCTCAATCTGTCTTAAAAGGTTTGCTCCTTTTTGAGAATAATCAAAGAGAAGATTTATTTTTTCAAATTAGGTATTTATTGCACTCCCTATTTGTGAAGGGTACAAATGTTGATTTTTGTTGGATACCATCCCACACTGGATTCCGTTATAACGACCAAGCAGATAGGGCAGCAAAACGGGGAGCAAAAAATCATATAGATAGTATAAAAGTATATTGCCCATTGTCATACAAGGAAATAAGCAATATACTAGAAAGAGACTTTTATAGGTGCTTGAATTCAAGTCTAAAACCTCGTCAGTTGACTCTCTCAGACTTTGGTCCGATTCGCAGACCAATTCTGAGCTTAGCTCTCAGACTATTATCAAATTCATTACGGACCAAGTATTGTTCTAATGTCAAGTGTATATGCTTTAGTAACCTGACAATTGAGCATATAATTTTTCACTGTAGCTTGATGAAGCCTTTTGTACACGAAAGTGTGTCTTCACAAGTGACTGAGAACGTTGATGTTTTTGACTTTTTGCATTCATTATCAGTTGTTTCGCATGTCAGTTTAACAGCTTCTCTTTTACGAAGTCCTTTAAGTAATTTCCTGTAACTGTATTTAGAGGTGTTTTTTTTGTTTGTTTGTTTGTTTTGTTTTTCTTCCAAATTTCACCCACATTTTTACCCCCATTTGCCCAGTTTTCCCCAACCCTCCATTCATCCACATCTCCCACCCCTTCTAACCGATAATACTCAGATGTATTCATAAATACTTTTACAAAATGTCTTCAATCACCGATATGTGTGACGGGACATTAAACAAAAATTCCTTCCTTCCTTCCTTCTTTAGAAATGAGAGAAAAGAGATGGGAGGGGAGGGGAAGACAGAGGAGGTGGGGGAGAAAGAGAGAGACAGACAGAGAGAGAGAGAGAGACAAACAGAGAGAGAGAGAGAGGCATAGAGACAGAGAGAGCAAGAGAGAGAGACAGAGAGAGACAGAGACAGAGAGAGAGGCATAGAGACAGAGAGAGCAAGAGAGACACAGAGAGAGACAGAGAGAGAGCGACAAACAGAGAGAGACACAGAGAGAGAGACAGACCGAGAGAGACACAGAGAGAGCTCAGAACAGAATATCAACTTACACAACAGACTCATCTGTGTTCATATCCACCAGTTTTCCCATGGTGTGGTAGATAGCATAACCATAACTCTTCTCTTGCTGGTTGGAACCTGTGAAAACACACCCACACACAACTCTTGTAAACACTATTCAATCATAATTTTTTTAAGTCACTCTGAAACATTCTCATGTCCACAAAATGTAGAAATTATTGTCTACGGAATATAGTTGCAATCAAAATCATTGTCCACATTGACAAAAACTTGGCATAAAATATATTAAAAAAAGGTTACCAACAGTTGCTCCAGCACTATCTCAGTATACCATTTCTTACATCACTGTTCAATTCTGTATACCCAATATAAGAACACTCAGCTCTGGACAAAGAGAGAAAAGACTGAGAGCAAGATAATGCAATACTCAAGGCATTTTGAGATTCCCAGCAATTTGTAACATCAATTGTTTTCTTCAAGATCTCAAACAGAAGCATTTATTAACTTCAGATGCCTATTCTTCAGATGCAAAGTAGCAAGGCATTTTTAAATAAACGTGAAAGGCTATTTCTTTTGAAAGAGGTAGCCTTTAGTGAGATCACAATGTGCAAACAAATGAAACCTCAAATGACCATGTTGTTCAATATTCAGTGAACAAGATGGGCCAGCCCTCTTACGTCTCTGACTGTGGACCTTGTGCTTGGAACGATCACTCTCTTTCCTTTTGTCAAGTCTATGCACTCAGCTCATGTAAGTGGCCTTAAAACCTACCACTTTCCAAATAAGTTCCTCCATACCCTCCCTTTTTCCGTCCATAGATTTCCCTTGCCTGCCATCTGCATGTATTTATAACATTATCTTTCATTTCTTTGGTTCAGCTGTGAATGCCTGTGAACGTTTGGTGTTAAACTGCTTTGATTTATTTCTGCACAAGATTTAGTGCTAACAATAATACACAAGTTTTTTTGTGTGTGTTTTTTAATGGAACAGCCACCATCAGGTATCTCCACTCCTGTTCACCTTGTACTGTCTAATCTAGCTTCCAACCAGGAATATGGGTTCAAACATTGCACAACATTCTACCTTTCACAAACAGCAAAAATAATGTAAGCAAACAGTTCAATGGCGAAAGGATTAATAAACAAATATCAAACAAGACATGAAAACACAGCAAAACAAAGTAAGAAAGAAGACCTACCAGCAAACAGTGAAGACGGCAGTATAATGGAAGC
This sequence comes from Babylonia areolata, assembly GCF_041734735.1. Classification (NCBI taxonomy): domain Eukaryota; kingdom Metazoa; phylum Mollusca; class Gastropoda; order Neogastropoda; family Buccinidae; genus Babylonia; species Babylonia areolata. Next base: position 14,328,005 of record NC_134883.1, read on the forward strand.
AAAGTCATTGGCAGATCCCTTATTTATGATGTTGTCATACTTGGGAAGAGGGCGGACTGTTCCATTGTACTTGGACATCCAATCTACCCCCAGCACTGAAAGAAAAAAAAAAACCCAATCATTTAACAATGACAATAATAATGCAAATCTACAATGCACTTTACCTCAATAGCGCAAACAATTAAAATCAATAAGGGGAAAAAATAGTGACAAAAATCAGCATGGGACAATCAATATGTCTTGAAATTCTCTGTGTGTCTGGTTGTTTTTTTCCTTCTTACTGATATCAACAAAACAATTACATCCTCTTTTCCTGCAACATATATGACTTACATATGAATTATGTCTGCCAAGTTGTCATGATCTTACTAGCAGTTAGCCAAGTTTGATTAACCATCTATTGGTTAATGGAGGGTGAGCAGAAATTTGAGGGAACATGCAGATATTTTTTACTTACTTGTCTCCAGGACAACTATAAATAATCTGCATATTTCTAGCCATGACATGAAATATAGTTGATAAGCAAATTTCCTGCCATTCAACTTAAACAAAAGCGATCCTCACCTATTCCATCTGACACAGCCTCAAAGGGTCCTGACTGTGCCTGTGGCATGCTTTTGGCAATGGTACGAAGATACTCTTCAAGCAGCTGAAGCAGAGTGGCTGATCCTTTGTACATACTGTTGATCCGCGGCCAGAAGCCAGCATTGGGCAGACTGGTCACATTGCTTAGCGCAATCACAAGTTGCTGAAAAAAAAAGGATTAGGCAATATATCATTCAAGAATAAATAAAAATGTGAATTCATTACTATGTAAGAATAGGCACATCTGGGTCTGTGGTTTTGATAGTACATACATTAACTTGATTTTACTAACATTACCTTTGACTGAATTAGTGTCAATCATGCATACTTTTAGCAACACCATGTATAAAAATATACAATTTTAGTAATCCTCCAGCTGCCAAGACACTGCCAATGAAAATGGAAGTTTCTGACAAAAATGATATTCTTTTCATTTGAGTCTGAGCCTGTTAATAAAACTGATGGTTAAAGGTCCCTCCCATAGCTGTTTACGGCCACAGGGACACTGAATTCATATCCACTGTGTCTAGGACTAGGCAAGGAAGCCTGGGCCCCAGTCCTCTCCTTCAACAATCAAAATAAACATGAGACAAAGGGAACAACAAACACAAAACAGCACATACACACACACAAAAAAAGAGAGAGAGAGAGAAAAGTCATTCCTCTTTCCAAAGGAAGCTGGCACACCTGCACAAAGTCCCTGTACTGCTGACTGATGAGCTCCAGGTCCGTGTGCTTGTTCTCGTGCAGCAGCACCACCTTGGCAAACTCCATGGTCATGATGACGTCCCCACCGTACAAGGGGGTGGTGGTGTTGGTGGCGTTCTTCAACAACTCGATGGCCAGGTCCGCACTGAAGGCACTGATGCTGTCTGTCTGCAGTTCAGCCTGCAGGGCCTCCAACTGCAAACAGAAAGCACAAACACCACAATCAATAATAATTATAATAATAATGCAGACTGGTGCTCACACCTCCATGACAGGAAGCATGTGGTTTACAATAAAGTTAATATACATATATATATATACAGGAAAGTGAAATGGACTGAAAAAAAGAAAAAAAAAATTAATGCAGCTGGGGTCAAGGGCTGGCTATACAATAAAAGTGGTAGGTGTTGTTGCTTTTCTAAACATTTTTGGGGTGTAGCTGAGGTTGAGCTTGAGATCCAGAATTTGTGAATTTGAATCACAGACACCCAACATAAAAACTGGCATCTCCACTGCCCATCTTCATGTGCTGTCATTCTGGTGGTGTCAGTGTAGTGTCAGACAGGTGCCCTGCCCCATCTTTCCTGGGATGGTTGTCCCTGTCAACCATAAAACCTCAGGTGGGTGTTGGAGCCAAACCCAAATGTTACTAAACAAAATTTAGTTGACACACACATACATATAAACTTAACTTACACTTAAAATCAAGATTTATTTTTAAGTAATCACACCAAAGAATATCAATAAATACGTGAAGAAAATCTACACATTGTGACTTTGGACAAGCCAGTGATCATGTCTATGTTCTTCAGGTGTTATTTTTTCAGAAAACACACACACACTACAACAACAACAACAAAACAAGCCAAAGAACTCGGCAGTAACAATACACATCACCTGTGACTGAAGTCGTGTGAAGTTGTCACTGGTGCAGTTGAACAGGTCAGCCTCCAGCCAACTGTGCAGCTGTGTACACACCCGCTTTGCTGTCCCTGCACAAACAGAGGACCAAATCTTTTTACTGTGCATGCTGTCAATAACTGACACACAGGTCTCTGTCATCACAAAGCGTTCTGATGACAAAACAATGGGGAACAAACACTATCAGCTAAATGTGTACCAGGAATTTGGGAACAAGGGGAAGTGATGGTTCATATGAAATAAGGAAAGACAGAGCTAAATGGGAGAAAAAGTAAAAGAAAGATTCAGATAGAAGACACTTACATCAAAAGTGTGTGTGTGTGTGTGAATGTGTGTGTGTGTGTGTATGTGTGTAACTCCATGAATCAAAACTGGCATGCCTGTGCAAGCCTTTATGCAGCTGTGTTGCAGCTGAACAGTTGCGTCATCTTGAGTGATGCATGCAATATGAAGAATGCTTGCAAGAATGTGGATGAGGGTGTGAGTGTGTACACGTCAACTTACCAAAAGACCCTTCAGGACAATCCTGTATGGCTACGTCTCCAAACGGCACAGGGTCCCACCAGACCCCTTTGGCAAAATTCCTGGGGCAGTCCTCATAGGACATCACTGTAAACACAAAAGTAACACAATATAATTTAAAAGAGGACATCATTCCGCAACGGAAAAGTAATACAAAAATGATAAAAATAGGACACCATTGCACCACAGAGAAGTATTACAAAAATCATCAAATATACAATGCCATTTACAGGGCATCAATGGATAGAAGAAAAATTGTACCCACCAAATTTACATATGGATTGTCACTTTCAATGTATATGACTTTCTTCATTTCTCATTTACACACATACACACACAAATCAATCAATCAATCAATCAACAATATATGCTGTGTCCAAATAAGCAGAAACGTTGCCCAACATTTTTGAAATAGTGAAACTGTAACATTTCTTGCTGATAAACATTTCAAGCAGTTTACATACAGTGTCAGTCAAGCTCAAATGGTCTGGGAAAAAACGTGGCTGGGGACTCAGAATGAGCGGCGTCGGCCACAGAAATGGTGCAGATGATGGGGCAGCAAAAAACAACAACACAAAAACATGCAATGGCTGGAATGTATGCTTTGTCATGATAGCTGGAATATATTTTTCATTGTGATGAGTGGAATATATATTGTTTGTCACAATGGTTGGAATACATCTTTTGTCATGATGGCTGGAACATGTCTTTCATCACAATGGCTGGAATGTATCTTTTTTTTTCCACAATGGCTGGAATATGCCTTTTGTTACAATGGTGGGAACATATTTTCTCACAATGACTGGTGGAATTCACGTTTTGTCACAATGGCTGGAATATATCTTTTGTCATGATAGCAGAAATATACCTTTTGTCACAATGGCTGGAACATACCTTCGTCATAATGGCTGGAATAGGTCTTTGTCAATCAGAACTGTTGAATCCTTACCCAAATTCACTACTTGCACACTACCCCTATCCAGTGTCAAGGTTTATATGAATCTACCAGCTGAGCACTAAAGAATACAGCAAAACAGCAAATTCCAAAACAGAAACATCTCCACATGAGCAGCCCTGACTCACCTTTGCAGGTCTTTTTAGCGAGGTCAATCCCGGCGAAGATACTGTCGCACTGGTCACACCGCCGCCCAGTGATGCCTTCCCGACACTCACACTGACCAGTGTGGGGATTGCAGCTGTGTCCTTTGGACCCTTCTGAGTAGCAGTTACAGGGGAAGCACCGGTCAGATCCCTCTGGCTGGTAGTGCAATTCCTAGAGGAAAAAGGGAAGAAGAGGGACAATAAATCAATTAGGAAAAAAAATGAAACAATGGCATTACGTGCAAAATACATGTTATATATATATTTTTTTTTTGGGGGGGGGGTGGGGGGGTGGGGGGGGGTTATCTTTGGCAAACAGATTGTTATCCATCCTTTTTCAGACAAAATATCAATCTGAAAAAGTTATACAATGGCAATATGTGCATAAAGCTTGTTTACATCTTTTTTTTTTCTTCTTTTTTTTTACGATGACTTGTTATTCATCTCCCGCCCCCTCCCCCCCCCCCCCTCCATTTTTTTCCCAATCTATTCTACTCAATATTAACTGACATTCAGATTTTTTCATGAAATTTTAGCGAACCCAAGGAGTAGTAGCAGTAATCAAAAGCAACATTTGGAATCAAATGTCAAAGAGTTTCATCACTGTCATTATAAAGTTTCACATCATATCAAAATTCTACTGACAGTTTTGTTGTTGTTCTCAATATCAGGAACATAGCAGCAGTCTGTGTCTGTTTGCAATCACTACTTCCTTTCATAAAAACTTTATGAACCAGTATTTTGTTCCTTTAGTTATGCAAGGACAGTGGGGGAGAGCTGAAGTGTCGTCAGATGAACGCATCCTCATCCCCTGCACAACTTCATACAAGCTACTTCATGTATGGCATGAACTCTACATACATACTTTTTTTGGGTGGAAAAACAAAACAAACACAAACCCAATGATAACATCTCTCATCTTTGACACTACCAGAGGTGCCCACTTAACTCTTTTCAGGAAAAATTAGGACATTTTTAAAGAACATTCAGAATTATATTTTTGTCGACATTTTGTGACCCTTAAATGTTTAGGCATGCATACAATATTTACCTAGATAGAATAATGCAATGTACTGTTTTAGGAGGATGATTATTATTTACAGTTAAAGTCTGTTTTACTCTGTCCAGAATCTTCTTGGTGCTTTGCTTGCCTTTTCTGGAAGTCAGAGTGCTCAGTATACCACGTGCATTGTGAAACTACTAAGCAGATTACTACGAGAAAGCCATCCAGTAACCCTAACCAGCTGAAAATAAACTCCTTGAAACATAAGAACAAAATGTGAATGGTAGTAACAAAATGGAACAAAATCAGGACAGCTAGCATCACTGCTTTTCCATAAAACCTTACACAGCCAAGGTTAGTAGAATAAATTATTCAAATGCATTTATACATGTTATTCAGAATAGATGAATGTTTATGCATGGCTGGAACACCTCACCCTTTCTTTAAAGAGATACACATGCACACTGTCCACAAAGACAATCCTTTCTCCTCGTCTCAAAAGCCCTACACACAGGCATACATAACTCACTTTACAGTGACAGGTTCCATTCTTCTTGTTGCAGTTCTTGTCAAAGCCCCTGGAGGTGTCACACAGACAGGGGCCACAAACAGGGTTCCCCCACCAAGCAGCAGGGCACTCCAGCGGAGAGACATTCTGGCAGTAGCGACCACTCTGCCGGCTCCCACATTCACAGGTGTAGGTGCTCTCCCCTTGTGAAGGGCGTTCGCATTCTGCCCAGTTCTGACAAGGGTTGTACTCACTACAGATGTCTTCACAGCGTGGCCCTATGGTGCCTAAGGAAACAAAAACAAGTCACACCAGATACAAAACGGTGTATTATTTCACGTTCATCTATGGACAGTAGCAAAACAATGAGTGAAACATAAAAAAAGGAATCTGTCTAGAGACTATGGCTGTGTTTTCAACAGCATTTTTTCTTCTGTTCTCTGTAAATGAACATATCCAGAGACATTTCCAGGTAAAGCCTGAAACTACCAAGAGTTCAATAAAAAAACAAAAAACAAACAAACAAAAAAACATCTTTGTGTTACTTTTTTTTTGTTGTCACACAAATTCATTTGTTCAAAATTCGGGCTCCTGTCCCCTGGGTAAAATGACGTCACCACAACGCAGCAACACCATACTTTTTTTCTGTCTGTCTGCAAGTGAGTATGTTTATTGTCAAAATGGGTTTTTGCACAGAATTTTGTCAGGAACATCCCTTATGTTGCTGTGTGCTGTGGGTTCTTAAATATGCATTGAGTGCATGGTGCATATGGGACCTAACTATATTGTCTCATCTGAATGACTAGCAGCCAACCCACAAACTCAAAATCTAGTGGATAGGGAAGTAAAGATCCTGGTCCACGTACAGGACTTGAATCCGTGGACACTCGCTTCCTAGCTGGGCGCATTACCACCAGGCCACCACTCTGCATAAATGTATCCAGAGTCAATTTTTAAGCACAGCCAGTACCGACTAAGAGAAAGAAAACATCACTTGCAGACTCATCCACACACGTTCTCAGCAGCCATTAACCCATATCAGTGTTTTTGGACCACCACAAATGAAGTAGTGGAAATGAAAACCTGAAAGACAGGGGCACAAATCATGTTCCTTACAGCCCTGCCAACCAGAAAGGAGCCATTTCAGGGCTGAACAGGGAAAAAGGAAGTCTTGGTTTCTATCATTCTGAAAGGAAGAAAGTGAAGTCAAAATGGCAAACAAACACCTTTAAACAGAGAAGCCTGGTGGGCTTAACAGGAGAAGTCTTAAACAAAAATCTGCGATCTGTTAGGTCTGTGCTGGTAGAGATAAGGCTGATGTCAAGAGAGAAATAATGCAACAGAAACCATGAAGAGCTTTTCCCCTACAAAGTGCTTTCCCTGAGTTTAGCCGATTCCTACAACCTGGCTCACCATATTGGATAGAAATTCTCAATATCTTTATGTCTTTTGTTGTTTATAGCTCAGGTGAATATACAAGGTCATATCAGGGCTGAAAGAATTATGTCTTGTAGAACCTGAAAAAACATAACACAGAACCTGAAAAAAAACAACAAGAAGAAGAAAAGGGACAACTGGAAATGAAAATGAGGCGTAAGTACAGTCACATTCATGCACTTAAACCCATGAAGTGCCTCTGATGTTAACCAGTACATCAATTTCTCTTCAGAGGATTTAAAATATATATATATAATATATAATAAAATACATAAGAAATACACAAACCGTTCCCAGACAGAAATCATTTACACAGATCACAGACTGAAAAATATTCTGAATCTGCTGTTTCTAGGTTACCACTGCAGGTATCAAACTGGAACTTACCTGGAGGACACTTGCATTCATAATCTCCCCAGGTATCCGAACATGTGCCCGGGCCACAAGGATTGGGATCGCACGAGCTGGGAACACTGCATCCCTCTGTGGCACCAGTTACACTGGGCTGGCTTAGCACAGCATTAGGGTTGTTACCCACTCGGATGTCCTGAACACACAATCAATGCAGGCATGCAAATGTCCTAAATGCACCACTGTTCAAATAACAATGAAATTCTAGGAAACTGTTGCACATGAAGTTTTAAAAAGTACATGACTTCATATTGCTCAGATTTGCACTGAGTACTCTTTCTTTCTTTGTTTTTAAAAGGGTATGGTTGTGTAATACAAAGAAATGCATTTTTCTGAGTTCTCTTTCCTTTATAAACAAAAAGTTCGCTGTATTGCTCGGTTTTTTTTTCACATACCTTCACACATCCCACTAATCCATCAGACATAGGATCGTTGCCTTGGCGATACGCTCCAACATAGACAATCTGAATGTCACTGCCGCTGACAGACCGCGTGAGTAATGTGGATTTCTGCAACACACATGGCATAATTGTATTTTTCACTGACAAACGCAATTCCAGGCATTTCTAACTAATAAGTTTCAATCACTATTGTTTTAAAGGATGACAATACTTTCACCTGTGTTATCAACGCTATGATATCCAATTTATGACATGTTATCAAAGCTATGATATCTAATCTATGACATGTTACCTATGGTCTGTTAGCATATTTTCCCCTTGATGTCTGTTATCTATTTATGGTCAACTGTTTATGGTTCTAAAACACCTGCCGTTTATTAGCGTATACAATCACAACGTAACACTTTAAAAAATTAAAAAAAAAACACACACAAAAAAACTTATATCATTTAGAAACTAAAAGTGTTGTTGTTGGTGTTTTGATTGTTCTTAGATATAGCACTGTTCTAAGACTTTTTGACTGTTAATTGCTGTCAGAAATATTAAATGTTCTCAGATGTGTCTATATAATTTTCTTTCATCTCTTCCAATACTGGAAACATGTGCTGTATGTTTAATGACTACAAGATGCATTGGATCCTAAGGTACATCTTCCAAATCTTAATGGATTTCCAATTTTAAAAATACATAAGGTGCATCATATTATAATGCACACATCAAACTGATAAAAGAAGAAAATGAACATTGATGGGTTGACTGCTATTGTCAGTACGGCCATGATCGAAGCCCTGACACTATTATCTGAACCCTCTTTACATGCTGTGTCATCTACTTTCATATCTGCTCTGCTGATCTTAGCCTTCTTGAATCCATCCTGTCCGTGCTACCCCTAAGTAAGCTGTTTTTATTCTGGGAAGTTTTATTCATTCTAATCGCCATGAATCTCATATCTCATACTTCTGGTTTCAGAGGTCAACCTTGATATGATTCTGATTCATCAGAGTGTTTCAACTTACTTTAACCATACAATGTGTGCACCATATTATAAGGTGCTTGGGAAAAATGGAAAAAAATATATAACCTTGTAGTCTGTAAAACTGGTACATGTCTCCTAAGTGTCTATCTCATGATGTATGTTTGACAGCAGTGTACAACGAATATGAATTCTCCTTTACAAACAGTAGAGTTAATTTGACTTGACAAACACATAAAGTAAAACTGATCAGGACTAGGAATCTAATGCAAACAAACCCATACAGTTTCTATATTATTTGTGAATAAGCTGAAAAGCCTACCTGTATTTGGCCATAGTCCAACAAAAGTTCCATCCGGCCCTGGTACCAGCGGGCCTCAATATAATGCCACTGACCATCGCTGACTTTGACAGCATCCAAAGTAACTGAGTTGTCCTCGAAAGTGTACTGGATAAATCCATCAATCAGCTGGAAAAAAAACAAGACAGCAAATGAAATCAACCAAACATACCAAGACTGTAAAATCAGTCAAAGATTATAATTACAAAATTACAAAGAGATGTATAATAACAGCAAATTATTTTGATACAAAATACATGAGTGAAAAGAGAGAAACAGGAAAAATACAATGTGAGAGAGAAAAGAGAGAATAAAGAAAAAACATTCATGCACACTGGAAAATCCAAACTTGTGCAGTAAACTCAATATGAAAAAATAAATAATATGTGCACCCATATGAGACTAACACACTCTAGAAGAGTTTCTAAATTCATATTTTATTTATTTGAACATCTAATCTTTAATACTTTACATGTTAAAGAATAAACTGGAAAAATTAATCCAAATCTATCCAGCTCAAGATCTCATGCCAGAAAAAAAACAGAAAAGAAAAGAAAGAAAGAAAGAAAGAAGGAAAAAAAAAGGAATGATGTACTTTTCATTTCATATTTAAAACTGGGTACAGAGATCCGAAGAACAAAAACACAGAAAAAACAAAAAATCAATTCACATATGAAAAACTGTCCCCTGTTGAGTATCTATTGCATTATGGAAATATGTACACATGTATGCACAAAGGCATGTGCTTTGAACACAGACATGTACTTTGAAGAGAAGCACACACCACAAGCTTCGATGCTCACCTGCATTCTGACCTGTCCCGTGTTGAGAATGAGCTGCATGAGGGTGCCTTCTTCAGCCCTGGTCCTGAAGGCGATGCCATTGTACCAGGGGTAGTGCACTTTGTTCTGTGAAATGCTGGAGAAGGACAGGTAACCCTTGCCATCCAACTGCCGTGACCGTTCAATCACTGCAACACAGGATCCAGCCATCCACTATTTGCCACCCTATGGTCTGCCTGACCAGTGCATTGGATTTATGCCTAGGTCTGTCATCTGCTCCTCTTTTTTTTTTTCTTCCTTTTTGATGCAAATATGGTGTAAAGCATATGGTTCGTCTGCACACTCTGACCCCTTGAAACAAAAACGATGTAGGATGGGGTGGGGTGGGGGTGGGGGAGGAGAGGAGGAAATGGGAGTGGGTGGGCATACATGCGTCCACATGTATTGTGTCTGTGAGTATGCATATCCCCTGAGCCCCCCGCCATCCAAACACCTCCAAATGTGCCAACATATGTGGATGGGTGTGTGTGTGCACATGTTATTTTCTAGAAGCAGTGTCCAGAAGAAGGTGGCAGACCATGACAAAAACAGCAGCAGAGAGAGTGGAAGAAGGGAAGTACTGCAGATGGGAGAGGATGGTGGGGAAAATACAAATAGAGAAAGAACATTTACAATGTGTACACTGTTTTGAAAAGTGAAAGCTGTAGTATTCAATAACTTTTCACAAGAACTCCAAACAGTAAAGATTAAATGTCCCACATTAAAAAAAGCAAAAAAAAAAAAAAAAAAGCTTCACAATAACTAAGTACGCACAGAAACCTAATCTTGCTCACAGTATGAGACACATGCAACAAACAAACCACCATAAACTTTTCCCATAGTTGTGTCCACAGGAAAGGCACTGAAACTCTTATTTTCCTCACTCCACCCAGGAGTAAAGGGTACCTGACTCTGGTTGAAGAAAGCTGAAGCGGCGGAAGGAGATGACTGGGACCTGCCTTCCTATGCCAAGCCCTTGACACAGTGGATATTAATTCACTACCTTGATGGCCATGAAAGCCCATGAAACCTTTAACCTCTAAGTCTACTACACAAATGAAAAAGTAATAAATCATACCAAGTCAACTTATCCAACAATTTTTAAAAAGATAATTATCATACAAAGAACTTTAATATACTAAGTACAGTAATAATAGTAACAAAAACAACACACAAACACACGCAAAGAATTTTCACAAAGATACTGCTGAAAACTAAACAAATATTCATAGGCAGAGAGAGAGAGAGAAAAAGCAGTTCACCAACCTTGACTACAGTCCTTGCCTCCGGTCTTCTCTGGGCAGTCACAGGTGAATGTTGTCCATCCTTCTTTGCATTTACCTGATTGTTCACACACACACACAATATATATATATATATATATATAAAACCCATTTCATGGACCAGGATAACAACCTTATCTTCCAACATGTACATGCACATTTTCTCTAAAGCTTTTAAGAACACAGTTTAAAATATCAAGAAACACAGGAGACAAAAACCAGAAAAAGGAATGATGACTAATGACTCCTCAAACACAACAGTTCTGCAACATATCATAAATAACCCTATCACTTTCTCAAACGCAACAGTCCAGTAACATATCATAAACAACTCTTATCCGGAAAGGGAATAACATGAGACCGAGTAGTACAGGTGGAGCAGAAAAAACTAAAGATCAAAAGAAAAGAAACAGGGCAAGAAGATGAGAAAAGATCAAATAAACCTACATACCGCCCAGAGTACATGGCGCTGACTGACAGTGCGTCTCTTTCTGAGGACACCCGACTCCAGTCTGGACACTGACGACAGAAGTGTTGAGATCCAGAAGCTGGTTGTCGATGTACACATCCTTGATGCAGCCTACAAAGTCTTGCTGCGTCACCTGGCCTGTGGAAGGAGCCCAAGGCAGACCACCCAGCTGCAGTGGCCCCGTCAAATCCAGCAAGCGGTGACAGTTCTTGATAGGGTTCTCACATCTGTCAAACAACAGTTGTTCCTCACTTAAAATTTTCTAAAGACTGACCTGTTACAGCAAGCGGTGACTATTCTTGATGAGATTGTCACATCTGTCAAACATCAGTTCTTCCCCGTTTAATTTTTTTTCTAAAGACTTTTTATCTGCTTTTGAAATATTGACACACACGCTTACCTTTTCTGGGAGCGAAAAAAACAAGTTTTGAGCCTGAGAAATGTCACTGAATGGAAACAATAACTCAATAATTTATGCTCAAAGAATAAATCAAAGGAAGGTTGTTTTTCTAATCAAGACAGGAAGACATCCTGAAAAAAGACACTTATACCTATCTGTTTGATCATTCGATCTCTGTCGAGAAGACATGACCAGCAATTAACAAAATCAAAACGAAATGGTTGCAAAAATAAAGTCTGCAACCAATTCCTCATCAGATTAATAAGACAGGTACACTAAAGCTCTTTTAAAGTGATCATGGTAATGACTGAATCAGCTGCACTCACATTTCAGGAAGAACATGGACCACACGGGCAGCACAAGAGTAGTTGTCCAACTTGTCTCCATACAGAATGGCAATGTTGGTGTCACAGTCCTCTCCAACTGTTAAAGTCGCCACCTGAAAAAGAAACAACCAACAATCATTTGCTGTAAAAAAAAACAAAAAAAACTGAGAAATTAAACCTACAACTGACATTAACTTTACTCTGTTGTGTTGTCTCTGCTTTACCAGGACGTTGACCAGTCACCTCAATATCATTATCATCATCATTAAAATAATAATAATAATAATAATAAAGTGCCTCAATCCTCCCACAGATGCAGCAAACTTCAATTAAGAATATTTTGTTCTGTGTATCATCAATCATATTCAGCGATGTTGAGAAATGTGAAGATTGAAATGAAATGAAACTGTGTGTATGATGTTGAGAAATGTGTAGATCAAAATGAAACAGAACTGTGTGTACATCTACAAGTATTTTTTGGGGAAAAAAATGCTTAACGCCATGCATGCTGCTCTGTTATGCCAGAAAGAAATTGTCAGAGGAAAAAACTGTGGGTTTATATACCTAAAGACAGACAGATGTTTTGAAAGAAAACAACACAGCTGTCAAACAGATCCAAACAAACAAAAAAAATTCAGTAAATACTTCTGCAGCAAACGAGGAACATAATTTGAAGCAGCTCTTACAATCTTGATGTGTACATACGCACACATACCTTCTAGGAATGGTACAAAAATATAATCTCAAGCCAGTTATCATGAATCAGACATCAGAGACCTACCCACAAAATAAAACATGAATGCATGCACACATACCCACGCACGCTCAAATCCCCTCTGGTTTAAACAGTACTTAATTTGAAAATGTTGCATTTCAAATACAATGAATATAACAGGACAACAAGAAAGTCCTCTTGTTATGTACAAACACGAAACATGTGACAACTGTTACACATGCACACAAAAGAAAACTAAAAACAAAACAGCTGACACATCAAAAATGAAAAGGAAGCACACATACCCTCTGATGGTACTCTAGCGTGACCTCAAACCACTGCCCAGTGCTGACTCCCCCGGGGATGTAGGTGGAAACCCTGGTGATGTTGTCCCCAAGGCAGAAGCTGAACATCACCTGGCTGTCCACAATTTCCAGACCCACAAAGTCATGCTCCTCATTGAATCGCCCGTTGTACAGCAACAGCCCACTTTTTTCCTGGGTGGCAAACCTGAACATACAGTTTGAAATGAATTAAGAAATATATCGTTTAGCATTATTCCTCCAATTTCTTTTTCTTGTGTGTACAGATATTTGGATGTGTGCATGTTTTGTAATGTTAAAATGGAAAATTCTGAATAAAAACTTTAAAAAAAGAAAGAAAAAAAGTACTGTTAAAGAACAGTAAGATATGATAGCAACATACATTATATATAACTTACAAGTAAAAAATATTACATATAAATAATATCTTGGAGTTTCTCGTTGGCCAAAATGAATGAGCAGACAAAGTGGACTTCGACTTCATCTTTTACTGGACGGCGTCTCAGGTGGGAATGAAGACCTACCCTGGATGCACACAACTGTCCACACACACTGCTTCGAAGAGTCCAGTGCCACAGTCTCTTGTTTACACCTCTCCCATTTCTTCTGGAGAGCTGTTTGATTGTCTCAGAGATGTTCAGCCCCTTTGTGCAGACATGTATCTGTGGTCTTTGGCTGTCACTTCACAGGTTGAGAGATTGATGTCACAGTTCATCAGCCTGCTTCACAAGGTGTCTTTGTACCTCTGAAAGTGTCATCCTTGGTCACAGCTTCCATCCTTCAGCTGGCCATACAGCAACCTTTTGCAGATCCTGCTGTTTTCATGCAGACATGTCCTGACCACCGCAGCTGGCTTCCAGTTAACATGCACACTATGCTTGTGATATGGCATTTTGCCAGTACAGTTTGTTGCCATGTCTTGCCATTTGATATCACATATTCCGCAAAGGCAGCGGTAGTGGAGTTTTTCCAACAACATAATTATAAGCTTTCAGCCACTACAAGTACACCCTCTGGCATGTGGAATAGCTATGAAAGTTTCCACACACCTTCATGTTAGACAATCAAACATGTGCATGTGCATAAACAAATGAGTGGAAACTCGGTACATTCACATAAAAAAAGCAAATCTATATGATATGTAAACTTTATAAAGAATTAGAGCGCTGAAACATTAAATTTTCAAATATCATAATTAACCCATTACCAGAGCTGTAAAATTCTAAGTATATTTAAACAAGTCACATTCCAAATTTTTGGAAAATGTGAATGGCAGTAATTGCAAACATAAAGTCTTGATTTACAACTAAAACTCAATGAATTTTACTGTAATCTGTGAAATAATGTTTGTAAAAGATTTCTTTGTGTGTGTGTGTGTGTGTGTGTGTGTGTGTGTGTGTGTGTGTGTGTTTGTATGCTTTATTGTTTTTATTACAACCACCTAGTTTGTATGAAGAGTTTTTAAGCTTTTCTGTTTTCTTATTACAACTTTGTTTGCATACTTGCTAAACCATTGTTCCAAAGAAACTGACAAAGGCTATTTATCTCAATGTGACTATCCTGAACACAAGAAAACAAATGACCCAACATACTGAGAAGGCTTTGTTCCTTTCTTTCAGTTTTTTCTTTGGTCATAAAAGTCACTTTACTTCTTTATCATTCTGAAAAATAATATCTGATTCTGATTTTAAATGGATGCTACTGTGTGTTTTTGGTTTGCAAGTTTCTGTATAACCCTTAACATAAAAATAGCAATAAAAGATGTTTAACTCTGTGTGTGTGTGTGTGTGTGTGTGTGTGTGTGTGTGTGTGTGTGTGTGTGTGTGTGATCACAAGAGATGCTGAGTGCTAGCTGAACAGAAAGAGAACTTCTTCTCCTCCTAGACCTTTGTTACACATAGTGCTTGATGCATTAGACTAATCCCCAAGGAGCCATCCCAAGTCTTAGTGCAGGCAGGACAAAAGCTTCCATGAGCGTTTGCCAAGTGACAATGCCAGCTGCGCCAATGCTTTTATGTATCCAACTCTCTTCCTCTATACACTAACTGTGTCAAGGGTTCACCATAATCCAAATGCCATTAACTCCTGAAATGGTGAAGAAAGAGCTGAATACTCTGCTGAGAAGAAAGAGGGAACCCTGAAGATTACACATCCCTTCTTTTCGCTATAGCCCCAACCCCTTCCCTGATTCAAACCACACTGGCCAATTTTCAATATTCTGGAATATAAGAACTTAAGAAGCTAAAGATCATTGCCAGTGCAATTTTATTGCTGTGGCTGGAAATTCAAAGGATTTTTTTCTAATGTATGCCCACTCAGCTGGAAGAGAACTGGGTAAAAATCATTCTTACTGCACAGGAAATAGGCGTGTGTGCATGTGTGTGTGTACGCACACATATGTGTGTGTGTGTGTGTGTGTGTGTGTGTGTGTGTGTGTGTGCATGCACATGCATAGGCGTATGTGTGTATGTGTGTGTGTGATGTGTGTTGGTGTATATGTGTTGAAAGACAACATTGACAAGTTTTATTGTCCATTCAGCACTATAACTCCCTTTAGTTGAGAGCAAGAGAGAGAGAAAGAGAAACAGATAGACCAACAGAAAATTATAACATTCTCATACATGTTCTGACAATTCACCACTGCATTTTAAAAGTGTTTACATTTTATAATGGTCTGGAAACATGTAATGAAGAGTTCTCGCAAATGCATTTCATACACTGTTTTCTTTTTGTTATCTTTACACATGTATTTGACATGGCGTGCACACACACACACACACACACACACACACACTCACACACACAAAGCAATGGATAAAAAATAAGATGTGAAACCCAAAGAAAATGTAACAAGCTAGAGAGAGAAAGAGAGACAGACAGACAGACTGACTGAAGAATGAATGAAAGTAACAGAAACAGAAAGTGAGACAGACACAACAGCGCAGACACTGTTAATGACAGCAAAGTGCTAAGTGGAGTGGGGGAAAGTGGGGACATAATGGTGTCCTGGAAAAGCCAGGAGGGAGCCGACCCTAAAGATCAATATTGCCTCACAGCACTGCATTCAATCCCCAATCAACTGCATACCATGCGGAAAAAAGAGCAGCAAGAATGGACAGAGGAAATTCCTAACATCAAAACCCACCTTGCTGTGAAGTTTATTCTCTAGTCAAAGCAGGCAATAACTGCAGTGAACGAGAGTGTGTCAGTATGGTCAGACAGGGTTGGACTGGGTTGGTGTTTACTGGCTTAGTAGCTTACTTGCTTGCTTGACTGACAGACTGAAAGACTGCCAAACTGCTGGCCTGGTTTTTGCAGCATGACACAACAGTAGAATACTGAGACTAAGTTCATTAACACACTGACAGGAAAAGAGAGAGGCATGGATGA
Source organism: Babylonia areolata (assembly GCF_041734735.1). Lineage (NCBI taxonomy): Eukaryota > Metazoa > Mollusca > Gastropoda > Neogastropoda > Buccinidae > Babylonia > Babylonia areolata. The sequence continues at coordinate 14,344,642 of NC_134883.1, forward strand.
ACAGTTTGTCTATGAGAGGTTGGAGATTAAAACAGAAAACTAGACTGTTCCAGTTTGGGAAACATTTCAAACAGGTATACACAGGCAAGAGAATGTCATTACAATTATTTTTTAATAAAAAAAAAAAAGGAGGAGACAAAAGAGGCAAAAATACATGCATAAGGACATACACCAGGGCTCAAGGGCTCCACTTGTCTGTTGAGCAACAGCGTTAATGTAAGAGTGAATAGCAGTCAGTTTCAGTGAGCAGATAGATCATGCTTCCCTCCTCCCCTTTTCAATACAACACCTACACCCGATTTTATTTTTCATGTAACCGATACTACTTTTTTTTCTTTCTTTTTTTTTTTTTTTTTTAATGAATTATGTCTGCTGACAGTGCCCCAGACAGAAATTTCCACTCCTTTCCGGTGTGCAAAAAAGTGCACTAGGACAGAATTTTCCCTCTGCATCATTGTAGAAACTTTCCTATTGCAGTATCATTAAATTCATGTGAAATTGTCAGAATCTGAGAGTATTAATTTTCCTTTGAAAAAAGTTTAGGTTATAAACTTATTAGTAGCTTTCATGCTAAAAAAAAAATATATATATATCACCCTCTGCAACTAAAACATCCTGTACATAAAAAAGGCTTGGCACTTAAAGTGTTAATGGAGATCAAGCAGAAATTATTTGGGGTAACATGTAACTTTTATTATCTACTTCAAGTTGTTAGGTCAACTAAAATTATCTGGGAATTTCTCAACCCTGAAGACACAGGAGACTAAAACAGACAGAAAACTACAGGGATGGTTCAAGTCTGGACTCAGATGGACAGGAAAGAAAATATGATTGGAAGACAAAAACAAAAACAAAAGAAAAAAAGAACTAAAGAAGAGACAAAAGAGGCACAGAATGTGACAGATGCATGCTGCTCTAAAGGACACACTCTTTAATATCAGACTAAAAAACATGTCACTCACACACACACACACACACACAGAAAGGAGGAAAGGAAGAGAAAGAGGGACTAGCCTGGCAGAGAGTGTGTAACAATGACAATAATTCTTCCACGCAACTAAGTTAGACAGTGTTAACTATGACAATATGATTCTTCTTCCACTTGAGAGAAGAGTGACAGACATAATTTATACACTGTAGACAGAATGTACAGAGAGTGAAAGAGACAGAGAGACAATGATGTGTATACATAAGAGAAGAGATTAAAAAACACAGAGCCAAAGTGACAAAAACGGACACAGAAAAAGACACAAGCTGGAGAAAGAGAATACCCTTCACAAAAATGGCCTAACCACATGAACCGCATGCTGCTAATAGAAAACAAGGCTAGACACAATAGACACCCACTGTAGGCATGGCTACCTTCCCCACTGGCATGGCTACCCATTCAATGCAGTCAATACCCCACCACTTTTCTCTTTCATCTCATGATCTCCTGGGGAAAAGAAAACCACTGCCTGCCATTCCATCAATACTGGCCACAGGTGAGGGTTTTTGTTCCCTGTTTAATAACAAGCGCTATACATCTGCCCATAAATTAATCTGTCACATCTTAGTGGCTGGGCTAGTGGGTACTTCATTTACCAATACCTGGTCATGCTTGAAAGAGAGAACATGACTCTGTAATGATACCACATCAAAGTTTCAAGATGCAGTCTTATGTTAAACAAAAATGTGGAACTGATAATAACTGTTTTTTATATCAATTTTGAAAACAATGAAACCACCAACTTATTCATTTACAGTATTTTATCTATTCATTCTTTTTAAATGATACTTTTGATTACCTTAGTTGTTGTTGTTTTTTTCATCCATTTATTAAATGTTTGATGTTTTTTGGTTTTTATGTTTTTTTTGGTTTTTTGTTTTCTTTGTTTGTGTGTGTGTGTGTGTGTGTGTGTGTGTGTGTGTGTGTGTGTTTGTGTGGAGGGGTCTGGTGTGTCGGTGTGTTTTGAAATGTAAAATGGAAATTTTGAATAATAATTACAAATTACAAATTACAAACATGAAACTACCACTGCCATTAACAATAATTATAACATCAACGATTTTAATGTTCATTGTTTTAATATTACTGTTGCCCATGATCAAATTATTATTTTCATTTTCAGGTGTTAAAAGACTCCTGTCCACCCTCATCATTGCATGTGCACACACGCACACACACACACGCACACACACACACACACACAAACACACACACACTGTGAAAGCAGAAATGCAAAATAAAGAAATGGAAAGCAGAAAAGCAAATCACACTTTTCCCCCAACAGATTAGAGATAGAGGAGGGTGGAGGGGGGGCAAAAAATGAACTGATTTCAATAAATTGTAATTGCTATCTTTGGTGTACATCTGTCAACCCAACTCCAAACGCACATCCACAATGCACACTGCAATTTTACAACTTCATCACATCTTGGGAACTCATACAATAAAGTTCTCAAAACAATTACTCTGATTCGCTTTTTGCTGAATCTCATGTGAACAGGTAATAATCACCACCATTCTCACTACAACAGTGGCTGTCTGAGTCACTTCTCTGGGGAATGTTTGCTGAGCTGTGGATCAATGTTGTCCTGTTTGACCTCTCACACAACCAAACCTCTCCTTAGTTTACTCTTGTTCTTGACCTCAGTAAAGGTGGACTGACACTTGGCTGCTGTTAGTACCTTTTGGGGAGCCGAAAGAAAAGACAGACAAGTTTCAAGAAAGAAAATTATGCAGAGGAAAACAGACAGGAAAGGGGTGGTGGGCAGGTAGTCATGTTGGGGTGTGGGAGAGGAAGGTACAAATGGAGAGACATACATGGCGAGAGTGAGAATGAGACTGAATTAATGAAAGACTACTGAAAAAAAATGAAAACCAGAAGAAAAAAAAGAGACTAGATAGTAGATTAAATTTAAAAAAAGAAAAGATTTTAAGACTCATTACTCTCTCTCTCTCTCCGTCTCTCTCTCACAATCCTAACAAATATCATGGTTGGAAAGCATCAATGAGAGAAATCACTCTCCAGCTGGAATGACCAAAATATGACTGATGTGATCCTGAATATTAATTTGGGTCAAAGCTACATTGATATATAGTCTGGCAGGCTGAGAGGAATCACTGTCCACAGATGGCACACACACACACACACACACACACACACACACACATATGCATGCATGCACACACGCGCACACACACACACATGCACGCACATGTGCAAACACACATACACAAACATACATGAATTTGAAATGGCTGTTCCTTCAAAATCGGCCAAAGAAAAAACAGTAAATGAAAGAAAGAATTAACAAACAAGCAAAAGAGAAGTTTAAAGAATCAGTAATGACTTAAAGTGCTCAACACCAACACACACTCTGTCACACACAAACACTTCAGAAAATGCCCACTCACTCCTCACATGTCTGTTACACAGTAACCTCCAATGATACAACAGTAGGTATATTCCAGGGCTTTCTTTGTATGGGAGCTGGCAGGAGAAGGGGACATCAACTAAGTTATTTAGCTCTCTTATGCTGGTCACAATGCATCGTATGAAAAAAAAAATCCATGGCTGCAACACAACAACTAAGCCACAAAAGAAAGCTAAAAAGCAAGAAATAGGCAACAACACAAAAAGGAAGGGGGAATAGCAGAGGTGAAGTGGTGACCTCAAGAATGAGACTTTGTTTACACAAATACCTGACCTATGCATAACAAAAACCAGGATATGTCACTCAGATGTCGTTTACTTGTTATGGTAATTGTTGTGCATTATCTCTATTGATAGAGTGTGTCTGATTTTTTTTTAGTTTTTATTGTGAATATTATGTCTATTTTGAGTGCACTGCTTTGGTTATAAATACAGTGATGCCAGATTCACATGCACTGTCCTGTAAATGCTGTCTTAAAAATGAAATTTTGTTTAACCATTACACTGTAAAATTTTATGCACATGAATGCATACAACACACACATGCCAAAAGGAAATCCAGTAAGCAGAAATGCAAAAAGTGAAGGCGGGGCAAATTACAAAGACACTCACATCATCCTGATGGTGAAGCGATTTCGGCTCTTCAGAGAGGGAAAAGTCATATACGATGCTTTCCTGAAGCTGCGGACCTTGAGGCGACAGAACTGGTCATAGTTGCCATCATCAGGACATCCATCACAACGGAATCCTCCTTTGATTAAAGGCACACAGACTGAAGGGGGTCCACAGAAGTCTTGAGGGCAAGAGATGGCATCATATTTCATTGTCATGTTCACCTCACAATTCTCTCCTGCAACAAAAAGAAATCAATATGATGTTCAGAGTAACATAAGTCTTAAGTATATATGATGTTCAGAGTAACATAAGTCTTAAGAGACCTTTGCACCAAAAAAACCACCTATATTATGAAATTCTGTTTATTGAACATGTTAACAGAACAACCCCCATTCCTTGTCGAATGCAAATTCTCACCCAAATGCTCCATCAAACCGAATGGGCAACTGAGATCACAATTCATTAAAAAAAAAAGTTGTAAAAAAAATATATATAAAAAAAACCCAAAGGCTTACAATCTTGTCAACAACTCAAATTCATGAAATAACAGGAAAGAGTAAGTAACAAACAACATAAGAGAGAAGAAACATTATTCAAAACAAAGGTGAGAAAACAGGACATTACTAAAGAACAGAGATACAGAGACACACAGGTACTTAAGGAGTGAAAGAAAAACAAGCAATGCACCTGTAAAGTCACCAGAGCAAGCACAGGTGTACCCACTCTCATGTGGGATGCAGGTGCCTCTGTTTTGACATGGCATGGAGTAACAGAGGTCCACCTCTACGTCACAGTCATTGGCCTGAAACCTGCCTGTAACAACAATCCCACCTTGATGAATCAACACATCCACACTCTCTTCCACCAACCATCCTTCCTACATAATATTCTTATATGTGGATGCAAGTGTGTTTTGATGCCTGGTTTTTCTCTGTGACACACTGCTGCTAGATTAGTGAAAAAGGTACAGAGTAGTATTTTTCACAAGACAGGAATCAATTCGTGCCAGAGTATGCACCAGTGGGTCATGGTATAAGTAGTATGTGTTAACAAACAGAACATTTGCATTTTCATAATACAGCAGTTCTAAGAAAACACCATTCATCACTCCCTGTGCACAATAAAAACAACTTGAAAGAGTAAATTCTCGACAAAGAACCCTATCAACACATTGTATGTTCACTGCAACAATACATAAACAAAACAATGGTCTGACCTTACTTAAAAATACTTCTTGAGCATTCAGGTAAACAAAATTATTTTCAGCTTTTCATCAGTATTCTGGTATCTACACTGGTTTCTATGTCAAGCTTTCAGTAAGCATCTGCAGCTTTTGTATTACAGTATCTGAGCTGTAGATATGTGAAAAATATAGTAAGCATCTCCATGACTTATGCAGTATCCATATTTCCAGGTAAATCCAAAATTTATATGATACTGATGCTAACTGACTGCTGTAATATCATTTTAAGACATGCAGTTTCCTATTAGGTTGCTTAGTTGAGTTTCCACCAGTTGATGTAAGTCGTTAAGACCAGGAACAGATATATCAGTGATGATAGCTATTCAAATAAAACTTCTTAATGCCAGTAACTGCATTTTGACTGAATTTTCCTCAACTGTCCACTTGCAAAAAAATAACATGAAAACAGTTTATGTAATTCATAAGCTTCAGAGTGTACTAATCTACAATATTCTGCTCATATACACCTATAGTTAATTTTCTCTCACCTGCAAAACCATGAGGACATGGACACTTATATCCGTTATCTGGGTGGATGGGTCGGAAAAGCACAGTGGAAGATGAGATGAAGGGCCTTGGTTCACCCCAACGCACCATGGACTGACACACAGAATAGCTGGGACAAGGCTCAATCAGGCACAGGTTGTCATCAAACGGAAGCACCTGCAATTGCAAATGACAAAGCAAACTGTGATCTTAGCTCCCACTCATTTCATTTTCTTTCGTCAGGGTTGGTGCACAAGGAATGAGGAAAATGGAGAGGAAAGTCAAACATGTTTAAAAAACAAAACAAAACTGAACTGTTTAACTGAACAGGTCACTGGCTCATGTGAGAGACAGGGGGGGAGAGAGAAAGAGAGAGGCAGATCTGAAGACAATTAACTTTAAAGTTAAGCACATTGTTCAAGAACAAAAGTCCTGATATGAAAATTTAAGAAAAGTGCATATAATTATATGTGCATGCACGCATGTGTCATTCTGTATGACTGGCTGTCTAGATGTGCACATGTATTTCCTATGACAATGAGCTTAAAAACACCAGTGATTTCAAATGCATATAACTATCTCAGCAGATCCCACAACTATTTTACTTACTTTATCGAGACGTAAACTTTCTGGCAGGACATGTTTAAGTATCACCCAAGGTTTTCTTTTAAAAACATGAATTCCACAGGTACTTCTGTAACAGCAAAAAAAAAAAACAAACAAAAAAACCCAAAGGAAAAAAAAAATTGCTGTGAACTCACCTGCAATGCAGACAGGTTAGCCAAATGGGATCTATACAGGTAAATGTACTCTCTCAGGTACTCTGGAGAATAGAAAACATCTTGTGTCCGTCCTTGCACAGTCACGCTCCCCTGCCGCACAGATACAGAGACATTCAGTATCTGTGCCGGGGCCACATCAGTGTCGTCCTCGATGTTGATAATGAAGATGTTGGTAGGATCGGTGCTGAAGATGTTGGCAAGGGCATCAGTAAAAAACTGCACAAACACACAAACACATAGACAAAGTCAAAGGATCCATCTCTGAAAGCCACAACTATATATCAGTATATTTTGATGATACTGATTTAATTTGCTTTTATTCTCTGCCATGTTTGAACAATACAGAAACTGAGAAAGGTTCCCACCTACATACAAGTATGGACAATAAAACCTATTCTCAAGCTGATTTATCTGGATTCCCAAAATATTTCAAAATATATTTATGTGCATTACATGGATGATGAATGGCATATATATGTAAAACATATATATATATATATAAAGGAACTATTTCCCACAAACACTGAAACTTAAATGCTGACAATAAAAAGAAAAATCATGCATTGATACAAAAGTAACAATACATAATTTCATAAAAGAGTCAATGAAACAAAACAACAACAAAAAACAAATAAACAGCACTTCTCTTTCAGAAATGACATCGACCTGTTGAGCACAGTCTGATAAAAATGAAAGCTTTTTTTTTTTTTTTAATGAGTAGTTTGCTAACTTTTTTATTTTTAGCACTGTGAATAACAATAAGCTAATGGTTCTTTTTATCTTTACTACTGGAGTCAATACATAATAATTTTTTTATACTATTCACTTTTTTCTTTAACAATAAAATAGGCAACACATTACCATGTCCCTGATTTACTTCACTATTCTGTCATGACTGGATGACATATTATGATACTATGTATAGAACAGCTTAATTCAAGGAACCATCTACATCAAAAGGTGAATTCTGAGGTTTGAAACATTTAAAAGTAACACGCCAGGGTCCATGATCTTACCTTGAGTAAAGATGACAGGAAGGCAGACTCTGTCATCTTGTTGAGACGTATGGTGACACTGTCGTGTAGCATTTCTGGTGTTACGAGGCGTACATAAAGTCTACATGTCGCTTTCACCTCATTCTTTCCATCTGAAAATACAATAATAAAGGTCACATTCTAACAGCTCATGGTGAAATAATCATAAATAAAAAAGAAAAGAAAAAAGAAAGCAATGAAAAAATTTTTTTCAGCAAAAGATAAGCTTGCTGCATAATTTTTACAATGTTTAATTTCATCAGTTTCAGTTTCAGTAGCTCAAGGAGGCGTCACTGCATTCGGACAAATCCATATACGCTACACCACATCTGCCAAGCAAATGCCTGACCAGCAGCGTAACCCAACGCGCTTAGTCAGGCTTTGAGAAAAAAAAGATAAATAAATAAATAAATAGATAAAAAATAAATAATAATTATGATATTTAAAAAAAAAGAAAAAAAAGGTAATAGTAATGAAAATAATAATAAAATAATAATAATAATAAATAAGTAAATAAATAAGACAACAATGATGATAAATAAGCAAATAATGTAAAACATGAAGACACACATTCACACATACACCCACACATGCATAACAGATATGAACCAAACACGCAGTTTCACAGATATGAAAGCACAGTCAAATACATATAAACGTACATGAGCTCCAACACACACACACACACACACACATACACATACACACACATACACACACACATTACCCTGCACCTCCTCTACCCCCTCCTCCACACACTCATTTCTAGTCTATGTATCGCAGCTTCCACGGCACACACACACACACATAACGCTTACTTGTACAAGCACACACACACACGCCCATATCTCCCACCCCCAACCCCCCACACATATATACAAAGATATATATAATATATACGTTCCAATATCCTTTTGCTCCCACAGTGTAGGCATGCATACACTCACATACCTCATCCTCTACCCCACCTCCTCTCTGCACCCCTACCTCCCCCTCACACACACACACACACACACACACACACACACGCGCACAGAACTCTCCTGACACTTGTGTACACTTACACTCTCACGCATGCACAAACGCACTCAAAAACACAGACCCACACATACACACAAACACACACGCACGGAGGCTGCCACTGATTGGCCGCAAGAGGGATGGGAAAAGATCTCTGATGCCAAGAACGTGGCGTCTATTGTGTTGCTCAGTCTATTGGATTTGGAAAAGCCCACAGAGACTCTGTTCCATTTTGAAGAAAACTGTTGGTTTGGAAATGATGCCGATATTTGTTTGATTTGCAAAGCATCGTGCTCTACCTTTCATGTTAGACTTATGGCCGCTCCCTCTCTCTGCTTTTATTTCTTTGAGGCGATCGATGGTGTGATGGCCTTGTACCTTGTACCTTTTTGATATTCTTTGACTTTTCTGAGATTTCCGATTTTCCTAGATGTAGGCTGCTCGTTGGTGTTGCGTTACCAGCAAGTCTGTCAGCTCGCTCATTTCCCTTAACTCCTGCATGTCCCGGGCAGTATGACCATGTTTTTTAATCTGAAAGTTGCGCATTGCCTTATGCCACTCTGGGCTTCCCATTCCGTTTTCAATTTTCATCAATGCATGGCAATCAATCTATTTGTGATAAAGATTACAATCTTTACTATTTTAGCTTTAAAACCTGAAAACATTTTTTCTTTAAATTAATATATATATATATATATATATTTTTTTTTTAACTGTACAATGATTTAAATGAACTATTTGCATTAACTAACTTTGTTTCACATTTCTTTGTCAACATTACACATGAGCCAATCTTTTGGGTCTGAGGGACTTTTATCATTATTCTAAAGGGTCCAGGACAATCTTCAGAGGGTCACTCTATTAGTCTATAGCCTATTGCTGTACATGTTACTGATGAAAGTGAGGGCAGTGGGGAGGGGGATGCACACTAGTAGTGGCAAGGAATATTTAGATTTTTTGTTAACAAGACTGAAAAAAGCAATGATAAAGTCTGCGTTGCATTATTCATACTTTAAGTTTAAATACTATCAATCCACATGCACAAAACTTTGTGTAAGACAGAGCAAAAGAGTGAAACTGAAAGAGAAATGAACTTTTGAAGGGGTGGGACAAACCAACAAGTAAGACATAGTAAGAGCAATATATCTTATAATGATAATATCATAATGAGAAGAAGAACAAGAACAAGAAGGCACAGAAGAAGACGAAAGGCTTTATCATTGTCTGATTGTGTTGTTTAATGTACATAACTTTATGTTGTTTAAAACTTTAAACTGTCTTTTACACACTTATACTAGATCTATTTAACATGGTATACATGCAGAAATTTGGACACTGTCATACAAAACTATTTTAGTTGTCATGCATGCACTAAAGCCAAGCAGATCTGTTGTATGATATGTAAGATGATGCATGATCTACAGCTTCTCTTACAGCTCGGAGCATGATGTCATGCTGTTGTTTCGCATACCATTCAAAAGTAAATTAAAACTAACAGTGTTTTCATCTTATACCAATAATTACTATGTTTTATATTGATGCAGTCGTTTCACACACCATTCAAAAGTAAATTAAAAGTGTTCTCGTCTCATACCAAGAATTACTACGTTTTATGTTACCAATTTTGTGGAATTTATGTGTAGAATTAAACAAAAATCGGTTTTCAAGTGATCACTATGTGGTTTTTCAAAATGAACCAATAACCACTGAAAATGTCACAACTCATGACAATCTCGTGTGGACTGTTTTGCGTATTACCTTCCCCATTTACCCTCTCCCATTCGAGCATTCATTTAGTGTGTTAGATCCCGGTTGTGCATTTTTTACGTGCAATCGGGCAGTCTCGTTTGTGTGCTTGTGTCACTGCTGAACAGAGTTTAAAGTCTCTCTGTTCGGTCAGTGACACTTCTCTAGGCTTTTCACCCGTGGCCTTCTTAGAGGAAGGTCGTGTCTGTTGGGTTTGGGTTTTTTTCCCCAGTTGGTACCCTTAACTGAGGATGGCCTTTCCTCCGGGTGGCCATGTTTTTCTGTATTCTGTGTGCTCCAGCTCAGAAGGAGTGCCCTGCTGGACGTGTCTCGTCTTTGTTTTGTTTTTTTATTTATTTCCAGCATCAGGGTAGTGGTACCCGGTTGGCAGTTTTCAGCATCCCACTTCCTGTGCCATTTGTCCTCCCACCTGTGCCGGCTGGGTAGCATTGGTGCTGCAGTGGTCTGTTTGCAGTTTTCCCTCGCTGCCCTCTTCTCGTCACTGTCATCGTGTACCTGCTTTCATCGTCCTCGTTTTCTTCAGTCTTCGTTGTCCACGTCATTGTTTGTTTTTTGGTTTTTTATTATCTGGTGTTGTGCAGAGTGTTTCAGGTTTTCTTTGTTTACTAACTGTCCTGAGTGCACAACATTCTTCAGACAGTTTTTTTTCGCTGGACGGACAGGTCTTCAAGCTCTGTGTTTTTTTTGTGGGTTATTTATCCATTCTGCTGTCGTTTAAGTGTATCAGCTGTTATGGCTGGGATTGTGGTTATTGTTTTATTAGTCAAGTTCTGTGTGTGATGGAATAAATGTATGTGAACCCCAAATTATTTTAGTCTGTGTTTGTGTTGTCTGGGTGTTAGTGCTGGGCTGGGTGGGGGTTTCTAGTCTGCTCTCTTATACAGCGTGACAGAAAAGCTAAGGCTTCAGTTAGACAAATCCATTGGTGCTAAGAACAGCTATGTAGCTTGAAGGGTAGACAAGCAATGTAAAAGAAAGATGTAATAACCACTTACAGAGCTCTGGCTGTGTCAAGGCAGCTGGCCAAGGCATACAAGAAGCCCTCTGACTACCCATGTTTTTATTTGTTTATTCAGCAAAGGCACAGAAGAAAAACAAAGAACCATTGGAAAGAGAAGAAATTCAACATGGACATTATATCCAACTTCCAAGGTTATGTGCTAAACATCACTCAAGTTACAGGCTTTGTGAAAATAGGCAAAGTCCCTGTTTTCCAGTTTTAGCTCCAGTGTACATAGATGGTAAGGCTGCCGATAGTATGTTGCATACATATGTAACATGCCAGAATGTATACATTACAACTTCAGAATCTGTTGCTGTGTGAGTGTGCAGCAAGAACAATAAATCACTGGGTTACTGCCTCAAGCCTATATTTTCTGAACCTGTCCTGTCTGTTCAACAACCCCATTATCAGAGCTTGCCATGCAAACTATCAGATTACAACCTTTAGACTAAACTACAGCTGAAACTTGCTCACCTGCATGAAAAAAAGTTCTAGAAAAAACTATACAGAGAGCACTAGAATGAAAAAAGAGGGTGTTCTATTTTGAAAGTAGGAGTACTACTTAGGACTACAAGTATATATATATATATATATATATATAAAATTATATATACATACATTATATATATTTTTTTTTTAATGCACACACACGCGCACACGCACACATACACACACAAATTTAAGACTATGTGAAACAGTATCTGGATACAATCTTGAGCAAATTTCAATACATGTACTATATATATATATATATATATATATATATATATATATATATATCATTACATGTGTATTGTATGTGCACATGTGCAAATACCTGTGCATATTATGATCTATCATAGGTGGGGTTTTTCTGTGACTTGATTCTATATAAATTTCATAATGATCATGATGTGAATTCATACACATTGATCACTCAAAATCAAACACGTATTGTCCACACATGCTGTGGTCACTAAAGCACACAATATAAAACTAAATTACAAAAGATTATGCAGCAGCAAGTCTCAAAATTGTACTGGAGTAGAACAATGGCTGAGTGAAACATGTCAAGAGTGCAAACAACTGGGCTTCACTAAGCTCCCACCCTGAGTAAGCCTGATAAGAACTAAATCCCTGCTCTTCTCAAGTCGCCCCTCTGTCAAGACACCCAAGACTATCCTTTCCATGGCAAGGGGTGCCAAAGCCCAATACCATGCCTCAGTGCTATAATTTCAGTACTTGCTGACATGTGTAGTCATGTTTCACCTGTCTTGCTGTTATACAAAACTGCTCTGCTAAATAAGCCAATGAAATTGATCTGTCTGACATATAAAACAGGCACAGATCGGCTTGAAATAAAATGTTAAATAAAACCTGTGCATAATTTGTTTCACTTTTCAGTTGATACAGAAAATATATATATATAGAATATTTTATTTTCAATGAACATAGCCAAGTCCTGTGCATAGAAACATGTGTTTGCCCGATATATTATACATGTGCTTTATACATATATGTATTTAAACATCTGTGGACACTTACACTTAAAATTAAATATATAATTTTCACATACAATAATCCATAATAGCTGAGAAGATCAATCTAATATCTGACATGATGATTGTTCACAATAATATCATCAATGCAAGTGTATGATGATCAATCATCACTACTGCAAATTTCACACACACACACACACACACACACACACATGCACACACTTACACACAACAGAGACAGAGAGATTGAGATAGAGAGAGAGAGACAGATAGACAGACAGACAGACAGACAGACAGAGAGAGCAAAGAAACATGGAAAAAGAAAAGGGAGGACAAGCCCAGAAATGACTGTCAACAGCTCCTGCTCGTAAAGTTCAGGGGTCACTTTACAATGGAACAGGGAGGGGGCACACATGTATAACACACGTTTTGAACACCTGAAATTCTACTGCACACTTAATCTTTGTTCTGTTTTTGAACAATATCATGAAGGTATATATATTGCTTTTGGTTGTTAAAAATGTTAAGAAATGCCCTTATCAGCAAAATTATGTTTTCTTGCTGAAGTATCACAGCAATTCACAAATTGTGCCCTGTTTTTTCATTATTCACCAATTTAAACAAACTTGTTTTTAAATCTGCTGTGGTTTGGTATTGTTGCCTTACTATGCAACATGTTTTTAGTCCTGATGACCCAGTTTTGTCTGCCAAATGCCAACAGACTTTAACTTGTTAAGTTTGTTTTGTTTACTAAAAGAAATCTGTATAATTTATTACATACATGTATACATACACTGAAACCTGCAATAAAATGACTGGATACATGTGTAACTGACTTCCTACAAGTACTGAAGTAGTACAAAGTTCTACAACTGTACAAGTTTACCCTGCTGGTTGGTGCAATCAACGTTCACAATAAACATTAAATTCAATATTATATACTGGATATACCGGTAATGAGAATATTCTCTGTAACAAAAACTTCTGAGATCATTGGGAAAAAAAAGTTGTACAGAACATGTCATCAGATACATGCACTGGCCACATTTTAAAACAAATATACTTCATCAGTTCATGCTTCATAAACCATTTTACTGATGATCATAACCAATTTCCTTATTTTCAGCTTTACATACTAATCACCAGTTACACTTATTAAGTTATTAATACAGCTTTGGTCTGTGGACAGTAAACAAATGAGCTGAAAGGCCTTTCCACCTTTTGTAGCAGTCAAAACAATGAACTTATGAAGCAAGCAAAATCTCCTTATCCCTTTTCTACATAATGCTACCACCAAAGGATTTGTTTTCTTTTTCTTTTTTTGAATCTGAGCTAACACAACATGCTAGCTAAAACAAATTTCTCTTGATGCTGGGACAATCTTAAACTGTTAAAGACAGTCAAACCTCTTCAATAATCAAATAAAATATATTTGAACTATGCTTTACTTTGCACTGTAGTTAACTGTTAAATCAAATTTTCTTTTAAATTATAGTTTTCATAAACTATTATTCACTATCAATAACTGAATTAGTAACTGAGTTACACTTTAAAAGTAATAACATTTACTGACACAACATGAATAATCTAAAACTATTCAATCAAACACAAAGAAAGTTCTTTCCCCACTAGAGATAGCAAGTTTAGTGACGGAGTGGGAGAAATAGAGAGCCTCTGTGTGTGTGTGTGTGTGTGTGTGTGTGTGTGCGAGCGCGCACACACGTTCATACATGTGTGTGTGTATTATGTGCGTGTGTGTGTGTGTGCATGTGTGCAGTGTGTGTTGTTTGTGTGTGTGTGTTGTGTGTATTGTGTGTGTGTGTGTCACTGTGTGCATCTCAACTGTCTGTGCCAATGTGTGGGTGCTGCAAGAATACAGATATATGTTTCCATACATGCATATTTTTTGTGTGTGCATGCCCACTGAAAAATATATTCTATGAGAACAAGTTGTTCAAGGATGCTGGAGGGGGGAAGGGATGTAGGATCGAGAACAGAGAAAGGCATGGACTTTAAACATTTAACCATGTTTAAAAGAGTACAATTATAATCATTTTCAAAAGACTACAATTGAAGAGGATGGAGGTATCTCATCGTTAGAGAGATCTGTCAAATAATAGGCAGACAGAAATGAGGAAATGACAGAAGAATCAAAATATCCAGACAACAGCACAACTTCTTAGACTAAGTTTGAGAGATATGCTTTCTTACCTGATACGCTCACTTTGAAGGTTCCATTCCTTGGCACATCAGAGTCAAGTCGACTGTCCAGTTTGATCTCCCCTGTAGACACGTTCAGTTCCAGCAAACCAGCTTCATTCCCAGAGACAATCTTGTATACAAGTAATTCCTGGTCTGAGACATCTGGGTCAAATGCAGGAATTCGCCCAATGGGCTCACGTGGAAAGCTTCCACCATAATTATTGTAGATGATGGAGAAGTCTTGCAGCTTTGGAGTGTTATCATTGACATCACGCACATTGATGAATACTGTTGTTGTCGAGAACTGTGTCTCTGATGCAGCTCGGAGAATGACTTCATAGCGTTTCTTGTCTGATTCATAATCTAATGGGATAAGAGTGGTGATGATGGCTGGTTCCCCTCTTCTTCCAGAGAGCTGGAAAGAGTCCACATCTGGGCCTCCAGCAAAGCTGTATTCTACCAGAGCATTAATGCCTTCATCTGGGTCAACAGCAGTGATCTGAGCTACTGTTGATCCAATTGGACTGTTTTCAGCAATGTAGACATTAAGTTCACTTGCTTCAAACTGAGGATGGTTGTCATTCACATCATTCACTTTGATGCGCACAATAACAGAAGAAGACTGTGGAGGTGTTCCCCGGTCAACGGCAAGAGCAACCAACTCATAATTTGGAATTCTTTCCCTATCTAAGTATTTGGCAACCCGGATCATACCAAGTGCACTGTCAATACTGAAATCACCATTCCCATCATTTCCACCTTTAAAGGTGTAGAACACTTGACCGTTTGCATCTTTGTCATAGTCTCGAGCTCTGATCTGTAGCACCGACTCTCCTGGCAATGCATCTTCACTTATATCTCCAGAATAAATTGTTTCTGAAAATTCTGGTTTGTTGTCATTCTCATCATTAATGGTAACATCAATTGTTTCACTGTCTTGGAGCTGAGGCTTTCCATTGTCTGTGGCTGTCACTCTAAGCATGTAGGCAGGCTGACTTTCTCTGTTTAGTGTGACTCTTGTTGTAATCTCACCAGTGTTTGGGTCGATTGCAAAGGCTTTTACCCCTGGATGTAAGGAATACGTGATACGAGCATTTTCTCCTCTGTCACGATCAATGGCTCTTACCTTGAAGACACTTGTTCCAATTGGAATGTTTTCATCCACAGCAAACTGAAATGGAGTAGCCTGGAATTCTGGGGCATATCTGTTGGTGTCGGTGATATTTATGAAGACCTGGGCAGTGTCCTTTCTACCACCATTATCTGTAGCAATGACAGTCAGGGCATAGCGATTGTTCTGTCTGGCATCTAATTTCTTTTTGACAGTGATCAGTCCCTGACTGGAAATCATTAGAAAAGCGTCTCCAATATTGCCTGATGTAATTTCATAATGAACTCTGGCATTTTCACCTTCATCTTGATCTTCAGCTGTGACTCGAATGACTTCATCACCAATGTTTGCTTCTTCAGACACTGAGGCATCATAAATCCTGCTCGTGAACACTGGAGCATTGTCATTGATGTCACGTATACCAATTGTCACAGATGTAGTAGCTGAAAGCTTCGGACTGCCATTATCTACTACTTTAACGACCAATGAATATTCTTGCCTGTGCTCACGGTCAATCTTGCCACTGGTTGTGATCCAACCCGACAATGAGTCAATAACAACAGGTATAGACTGATTGTCATTGCTGCTGACAAAACTGTAGGACAGTTCTGAATTCTGTCCACTGTCTCTGTCAACTGCTTGAACTTGAATAATGCTTGCACCAGGATCACTGTTTTCTACAACGTCTGCTGTGTAGGATAAAGATGTAAAAAAAGGTGCATTGTCATTCACATCAATTACGTGCACTAAAACAGATGCCGTCCCTCTCAATCTCATTGACTGAATGGCTTGATCTTCAGCCCGAACTGTCAGCTGATATTTTTCTTCATATTCATAGTCAAGCTCCTCAACCAGGTAGATTTTACCATTGTTGGCATCAATGTGAAATTTTTCATGGTTGTTTCCTGAGAGCTGATACAGAATATCTGCATTTTCTCCATCATCTGCATCAGTTGCTGTCACTTGTAGGATGGGATTAGAATTGCTCGCAGCTTGATCTTCTCTTATGTTGATTCTGTAGGATGTTTCGGAAAACACAGGAGCATTGTCATTGTCATCAGTTATAGTAATATTCACAGTAGCAGTGGATGATTTTCTTTCACTGAAATCGCCTTGGTCAACTGCTTGGATGAGCAGCTGATAATGCTGATGTGATTCACGGTCTAATTCTTGCATGGTAGATATTTCCCCATGCACTGGGTCAATCTTAAAGGCATCATTGGGGCTTCCTGGATTCAGAATGTTGTATCGAATTATGGAATTGTCACCAAAATCTTTATCTGTTGCCTGTACAGTCAGAACAGGATAGTCCACAGCTTGGTTCTCAGAAACTGAGACGTTGAAAACTTGTTTGTTAAACTGTGGGGCATGATCATTAACGTCATCAACTATGATGGTCAATGAGGCTGTGGCAGATTTAACTGGGACTCCATGATCTGTTGCTGTAACTAAAAAGTAATGAGCCCTAATCGTCTCACGATCAAGTTTGACAGTTGTGTTAATGGTCCCCGTTAGTGGATTGATGACAAACCTGCTCTGACTGAGGACATCTCTTGTTGGTCTCATGCTGTAGGTCAGAGTCCCTGCTCCTTCTGTATCTGTGTCAGTTGCAGTGATTGTGACCACCTGCACACCCTGGGGGCTGTTCTTCTTTCACATGCTCAATGTATTTAGTTGGGTCAAATTGTGGCTGATTGTTTGCAGCTCGTCGTGATCGCCTGTGGACTGCATGAGTAACTTTAGAGTAAGGTGTTATGCTGAGTCTGAATGGCACGTCAAATTCTTGAGACTGATCACAAAAAACAGATATTGAAAATCTGACCACAATATGTCCCTCTATAAAGCACATTTTTACAGCAGTTGTGAACACATGATTGTCATTAAAAATGACAGGGGATGACACTGGGAGATCAACATAAATCTGACACTGACGAATGGTTTGAGGAAGAAAACTGTTTATGTTCATGAGATATGTCAGTGGTGGGATGCAATCAGATTCAAGCAGTTTACTCCTGATTTCAATTTGATGCACATCATCCTTTAAACGCTTGTATTTCAAAGTTCTGTGAGACTGTCTACATCCATTCACAAATACTGAGTATGGCACAATAGTGGAGTTCGAACTGGCCTGCGATGACCACTGCCAAGTCCTTGACACAATGTTCAGTTTGAATGGATTATCATGGAGCCTGGAACATTGTGTCTTCCCTCTCCAGTAAAGTACTCCTGTGCTGGAATCTAGCTGAAAAAGCTGGAGAGTGGGCTGACTTGTATTGAAATCCACATAGTAACTCCAGTTGTGTCCCAATGAGGCATTGAAAACCGGGACACTTCCTCTGGAATCGTCACTTCCAGAGGAATCGTCACTAAACACATGAACTTCAAAAGCATTGCCAGTGTTCACACATTGAAGAATCAAAAACGTCAACACCAAGCACAGTCCTAGTCCACGGCCGCTCAAGAGAGTTCTTGAGTTACCCCATAGTGTCCTCAGTCGGGTGCAAGACCGAGGTGAGTGCGAAGGATCGGGTGTCAGGTCACAACAGCACGTTAACAGTCCCATTTTAAGACGTCTCAGACCTTCCGCTGTTCATAATAAACCTTAATGTCAATCGCCAGAGACACTGACTGGTGAATCTAAATCTTCTGCTACTGTGTCTCTCGTTTTGGTTCAAGAGGAGCTGATTAGTCTTCGAGATCATAGAAGCTGCCTGACTCACACATTCAGTCCCCAAAGCCGTCGACTGCACAGTTGACGAACGCAGACGACAATATCTGCCGGGCTTGGACCCGACTGCCGCTGCCCTCCAAATGTCATAAACCTACAGAATCCGGCTGTTTTCTTTTCAAAATCTACATGATTCAGCGACTCATACCTTACATTTATCAGATGAAGATGCTGCAAAAGAGCTCTGGCAGTGAATTTCTTAAATCCAGTTTGTGCATGCCGTTCTTCCTGCTTGAATATGGCTGTTGTGTTAACGCCAATCTTTTTACCTCCCTCTGCTGCACACGCCAATATATTGCTTCAAAGAACATTATGTTCGGCAATGTCATCAAAATGAAAAAGAAATGTTAATTTTGTTCTTCACTTCTGATATATGTAATACGCGTAGATAAAACGAACTATTCTTTAAATCACGATTGCAGTTACTTGGAGCTTAGGGAGGAAAATAAAACAGCCAATAAAAAGCTTGGTCATGTGACCACACAAAAGGTGTTCAGGGGACGAGGTCTCTGTGCCGTCGATGTCTTTCACATACATACCCGAGCAGTCATTCGATCGTAGCCTATGCGTGCGCGCGTGTGTTCTGTGCGTGTGTGTGCGTTTTCGTTATAGGTACCTCCCCCACCTTCTTTTGTGCACATGTCAACAGGTGCGATTCCTTGTTCGTAGCCGAGGGAAGGGAAGGGAAGGTCAGGATCGGGGGGGGGAGGGGGGCAGGGCCGGGGGGAGGAAAAGGGCTGCTGGACACTGATGTGGTAGTACTGTCATTATTATCTCTTCTTTTTTTTAAAATTAATGTACAAAATATCACCAGGCGCATGAAGCTTATCGTAAACGCAGCAGAAGGCCAGCTATTCATATCACTATAAAAGACTTGAAATGGTGTTGGTCAGTATTGTCAGTTTAGTGACTGAGACAATTGTCGCCTCAGTTCCGAAGTCAACTGTGACAAAACGATAGCCTGAATTTAAGAACTGGCCGTACGATGGTTAGTATTAACTCACTCAGTACGGCCAGTCCTCTCTTCTCCTCTACACAGACCCCTCGGATGTCCAGTGGGTGTCTGAATGACCCACCCTTTAGCTTCCGTCGTCAGAATTGTGGTATTCTTTGTCAACATTCACCTCTTCAGTATAACAGCCTTCCACTTGCAATATTTTGATGGTGGTAATTGGGGTGAAACGCTGTTAACGTCGTCTCTTTCGCCGTTCGTATGGAGAGAGTTAAGTTGTATGAATTGGTTGCATGAAAATTGTTTTATCATGATAATACAGTCAGTATACTGATTTTGCCAGTGTGATCTGCGGTTCTTTGAATTTCATTTCAGTCACGGCCGGGCCAGGTACCGGCCCGGGTAGGCCTATATGAGTCCAGTATACCGAAGTGTCAAAGTCTCCGGCGTAATTGAGTAAAATAGTTCCGAGCGGATTCAAGTAGCGGCTACTGCTATATCTCAGCCTCGTTGCGGGGTAACAAATGAATCGGTGCCACCAAGACTCAGAACAGATATTATGCAAGCAACAGAGCGAAACTTAGTTTGACTTTGACTTGAAATATTGTGAATAGTACTGTACTGACGACATGATCACTGAGTCACAGTCAGTGGTCAGTCCGGCAGTCAACGTCAGGGCGGATCATTAACTTCAAGTTGACGACGATCGCGGGCACTGCAGGCGTCAATCAGAGCCCAGTTTACTGAACCGCTGATCCCGACCAAACTGGCAGACATCACGGCAGCCGCTGCCGATGATTCTCAGTACTGCCGGAGTCACCCCCGCACCGGCTGCGGCGGATTCCGCCGTCAGCCGCACACACTCAGTGAGACACAGACATTGACCGTCATTAGACACACACACACACACACACACACACACTTCAGTCGGACTGACACAGACATGCACACACACCGTGACACGGACGTCGGAGACACGCGGACACACACGGCACACACACACACACATACACACACGCGCACACACACACTCAGTGACACTGACACACTGACACACACACGCTGGCGCGCGCGCGCGCGCGCGCACACACACACACACACACACACACACACACACACACACCGTCACACACTCTCACACACACACACACACACACACACACACACATACACACTCACTCACACACACACACACACACACACACACACACACTGACGCACCGTGACGCGACACTCACACACACACACACCGTCACACACACACACACACACACACACACACACACTGACACACATCGGGCACTGAGAAACTTTCAGTAACACCGCGGGACTCAGTCGGTGACACACGCATTGAGACACTGACAAACATACACACACCGTCCGGCACACTCGGCGGACACGCGCACACGCATACACTGACACCGGAGCACACTGCACCGCACACATATACACACCGTGGCACAGACACACACAGTGACACACACGGGGAACACACCGTGAACGTGACTGCAATGGTACACACACACACACACACACACACACACACACACTGACACACACACACTGACTCAGTCGTCGGATACATGCACACACGCACTCACATACACACACATACACACACCGTGACACACACAGTTTCAGTTTCAGTAGCTCAAGGAGGCGTCACTGCGTTCGGACAAATCCATATACTCTACACCACATCTGCCAAGCAGATGCCTGACCAGCAGCCTAACCCAACGCGCTTAGTCAGGCCTAGAGAAAAAAAAGAAAAAAAAAGGTAAATAAATAATAGATAAGCGTACATAAATAAATAAATAATAAACTGATAAAACACACACACACACACACACACACACACACACACCGAGGCACGGCATATTACACTCAGTGACTGACACACGCGCGCGTGCGTACACTGACACACATATGGCACGGCACACACATATCAGTGGCACTGCACACACACACACACACACACACACACACACACACACACACACACACACACACACACTGACAGGCACACCGGCACACACACACCCATATCAGTGTAAGACATTCAGTCAAGGTTGACCGTGCTGGAGGAAAATATGACAGGCATGTTGCCTCAGTCAAATATTCTGCATTTTCCCCAGTTCGCAGATGTTTTTCAGTAAAGCCCCGGCTACCTCCATTCATTCTCGATCGGGACTACTGTGTCAGTTTCCCGCGGCGCTAGTAAAGTTTTGCTTGAAAAAGCAGTGGCCGTGATTCTAAACGTCCCCGCGCATGGCTTTTAGGCCTCCATGAACTTGGCAAGTTACAGTGAACGCCAACATAACGGCTGATCCGCCAACAGGCCACGGCAGAAGAACTGAAGCAGCAACGTGTACAAACAACGACGAAACGGGACTGAAGGCACATTAGAGCACCTTTCATGCTCTGTTAAACATCACCGTGCTTGTTGGAATAACGGACCGTGCTGCAAACCGTATAGATCCGTCAAAGCCACACACCGTGACAGTGAGCTTCGTCCACGTTTATTTCACTTGAGTCCAGCCGTGTCGCAGGTTCGGTCCCGTTTTTCGACAGCCGCCCGTCCGTCTGTGCTTGTCTCTCATAAAAGGCACACTGTGCTGTCTTCAGTTTATCCCTCTCCTTCTTTCGTCGCCTGCGACTCCCACGTTCACCTTTAGTTTTTAGTTTTTATGCACGAGTGGGCTTTTACGTGTATGACCGTTTTTACCCCCGCCATGTACTTGAGGCAATGATACTCCAGTCCGTTTTCAAGGGGAATTTTTCATCACTGGTTCACTGAGACAGCCGAGTAATCGCCACATAAATTCTCAGCCACGGTCATATAGAAGTATATGGTTATACAGTCTGGTATCCGTGAATCAGTCTCTCTGTGAAATCTCAGTGTTTGTTCTGGAGACCCTGATGGTCGATCAGGGCCGGGGCTTAATAGCCAGGTGCCGTTAAAGCGCTGGACTTTCAATCTGAGGGTCTTGGGTTCGAATCTCGGTAACGGCGCCTGGTGGGTGAAGGGTGGAGATTTTTCCCATCTCCCAGGTCAACATATGTGCAGTCCTGCTAGTGCCTGAACCCCCTTCGTGTGTATACACACGCAGAAGATCAAATACGCACGTCAATCCTGTAATCCATGTCAGTGTTCGGTGGGATATGGAGACACGAAAATACCCCGTATGCAACAACCACGACAGAATCATCGGCAAGTCGATGTTGGTCGTGTAACGGAAAGACTCGAAGAAGAAGAAGATCATACTGACAAATATGCAAAAAATGTGAACAGAAATTGATAAAACAACTTGAAATCAAAGACTGATAGAGAAATCAAAGGAAGAACGGGAGCAGCGAAAATCTGGGAAAACACAACAGACGGAGTTTCAATGTAACTGCACTGAGTGCAATTTACGTTTGATGACCGTATATAATAATATATACTACAGCAACCAAAGTGAGGCGTCCGGCGAAATAAACCCAGGAAAAAAAAAAAAAAAAACAAAAAAAAACACACACCAAAAAAAACCCCAAAACAAAACACACAAACAAAAAAAAAACAACTTGAAAAAACAAACTGAACAAACAAACAAGAACAACAACAACAACAAAAACTGAAGGAGAAAAAAACACTTGAAGCGTCACTTTAATTGATTTATGATAATAATAATGATAATAATAATGATAATAATGATATTCATATTGCGCTGAATCTTGTGCAGACGGACAAATCAATGCGCTTTCGCCCCAGTGAATCACACACATGCACAACTGGAGAAACTGAAGACAAGGAAGAGGCAGGAAAGCCGAGGAGGCTATTTTGGGAAGAGGTAGGTTTTATGGCCAGGCTTGAAAGAGCTGAGTGCGGAGACCTGACGAACTGAGCCGGCGAAAGAGGAAGTTCATTCCAGTTGCAAGGTCCATAGACAGCCTGAGAAAGAACGGCGGCCAACAGTCGAGTGTTTGAATCTGGGTATGCGTAAACAGAGTTAATCCGAAGCCGATCGTAGAGACCGCGTTAGAGTGTAGAGGTGAAGGCAGCCACAGAGATAGGAAGAAGCGTAAGGGGCAGATTTGTGAATACATTTATAACACAGAGTGCTGATTTTGTACTTTATTCTGTGTGATTTAAAAAGTATACTGGCCCGGCTACACCGTGGCAAATCAGTCGAGCCTCCCTCGTCCAATACATCAGTCCACATGTCCATCACTTCTAACAGCTGTGTGATACACGAACGGCCCGGCGGCACAAAGCCATGCTGATTCTCAGTAATCAAGTTATTATCCAGCAAGTGCTTCAAGACTTTTGCCCCTATCAGCTTTTCCATCAGCTTACACATGATGCACGTTAGGCTCACAGGCCTCAGTGTAGTTACTAGCTTTAGCTCTGCTGCCTTTCTTGAAAACAGCCTGGGTGTGACCAGTGCCCTTTTCCACTCCTCTGGGATCAGGCCCGTGCTTAGTGACAATCGGAACAAATGCGTTATATGGACTGTCAGCTCCTCTGCTGCCACAGCGAGAATGAGAGGGGGAATGCCATCAGGCCCTGCCGCTTTCCCAACATGACGGCCCAACAACTTGTGAACTTCAGCCTCTGATATCTCAAAGTCTGTTAATTCTCCCTGCCCCAGTTCCCAACTTGGCTCTGGCACTGGTTCATGACCCTCCTTTGTAAAGACGCTTTGGAAGAAGTTATTCAAGAGTTCTGCTTTTTTCTCATCTCTAGAAGTCTTAGACCCATCCTGCTTCGTAAGATCAGCTAATCCCGTTCTCAGTTGTGGACGTCTTAGACTTCACATACTGCCAAAATGCTTTTGGGTTCTTATTTGCTTCTTCTGCCACCTTGCCCTCTAGCCTTTTCTGAGCCTTCCTACACGCTTTCCTCGCTCTACTTCCACGTAGTCTTTGCCCTCTTTGGTCTCCTGCCACCTCCTAAAAAGTTTGTGTTTTTTCCTTACTGAAGCCAGTGTTCCTCTGTCCATCCAGCACCTGCCCCGGGCCCTTCTACCAGTAGTCCAGGACTTTGGCGTGCTTTATTAATGGCACTAAGTATCTTCTCTCTAATAGCATACCAAGCCTCATTTGCAGACATGCGGTTCTGAAGTTCTTTCTCCCATTTTATACCAGTCAGTTCTTGTCGGCTTTCAGCACATCATAATGCGTTCCATGGAAGTTGAAGCGCTGAGTACACGGTTGTCGCTCACTTATGCTGGTAAGAAACATCAACAA
Source organism: Babylonia areolata (assembly GCF_041734735.1). Taxonomy (NCBI): domain Eukaryota; kingdom Metazoa; phylum Mollusca; class Gastropoda; order Neogastropoda; family Buccinidae; genus Babylonia; species Babylonia areolata. Next base: position 14,369,714 of record NC_134883.1, read on the forward strand.
CATCATATGGTCACTCTTGCCTAAGCCAGCCAACGTAGTAATCTCAGAAATAAGATCGTCAGTGTTAGTGAACACAAGGTCCAAGACATTGGACTTTTCCGTCCCTCTCGGTAGCGATGAGTAGGTTCAAGTTGGTGCTGCATGAGGAAGCAGTCTTTAGTTGCTCTCAGAAACACAGATGCTGCATGCTCTGGACCAGTCCTGCTCTGTTCAAGTATCCAATCAGTCTCTGGATAGTTAAAATCGCCCATGACCAAGAGCTGACCTGAAGCATGTGTTGTTGCTTTTTGAAGCAGTTCATTCTCTTTACGATTGTTCTCATCTGGGGTACCAGGACTTCTATAAATCAGCCCTAAGGTCAAGCTCTCCTGTTGCCCAAGATGGCACTGAACAAAAATGTATTCAGAAAAATCACTGTCCAATGAGTCCACCAATGATGGCTTCAAGTCATTGCGTACATACTGAGAGCAAGTCGTCTCCCAGCATTTCCCATGTTATGAAATAACTCGTAGCCTTCCTCAGCAAGTTCACACTCCTCAATAATATATCTATAGCTTTTAGGCTTCACTTCAGTTATGCCCACCACATCTTGTTTGTGGATTTCAAATAAAGCATGAAGCCAGTTCACTGATTTCTGTTATTCATCACAGGTCAGCATTCATATATAAACACTGACAAAACTTATCATTTATCAATTTTTGCGGTTTCCTTCTTCAGTCAAAATCACCAACACCAGCCTTTTATTATTATTATTTTAAAAAGACAGGTGTATATTGATAAGCATTTCTCTCATGCGCTACGCTTTCCTTTCAATAAGAAATCATGCAGTCTGCTGTGTCCTTACGGTGGCCAATTCACTCCCTTTACCGGAAGCTAGATAGCGGAAAGGGAACTTGCCACGTTCGCTTTGACGGGGCCCAGGACACATAAGCAGACAAAACGTGCCGACTGGATTACGGTACGGCATATATTTGACGGTTTTGCTGGAACCAAACATATTTGAGATTCGATATTATCGAGGAAATCATCCATTCTTACAATGGTGAGTCTGTGTGTTTGTTCGTATGTTTGTTGTTCCACTCGTATCAGTTGGAACCAAGCGTGAATGGGATCAAGCAGACGCCTTTTGCTTTTTTTAAAAGAGAAAACAAACCAACGATTTAGAGCCACTGTCACTTGGATCTGTGTTCAGGATACTTGTTACTTTTGTTACTTTTTCAGTGTTTTCCAAAAGTAGTCTAATGCTGCGGTAATGGATTGTTTTCTTCTGCAGAATGTTCAGTTGGAAGGCAAATAGAATATTGAGTAATGACAGTCATAGCTCTTATTATAGTGAGTACAGTAGAAAACAAAACAAAAAGACCCGAACAGAGTGTTGTAGATAACTTTGATATGTTCTGCCCCAACCTAACCTAGAAGAATAAAATATTGTTTACTGCTTATACATAGGCAATATCAATTCTACCCCTCCACTCCTCTGTGTGACTGGCAGTGTGAACATCCACGCCTTGTTGTGAACACTGCTAATTCCTTCTGGAAGATAAAAATGGTGGATATTGCCGATTTGTCATAGTTCTTGTAACATCCATCTTGTGTACACACCCACACCCACACCCACACACATACATACACATGCACATGACATATTTAGGCATACACACGATGTATACGCACACTATTGAGTTTCACATGACAACAAATGAAAGCATATTTAACCCCATTGGATCCAACACCATAGCATTTTTTGGGTAGTGGGGGATGAGACTCAAAAGATATTTATCTGTTCTAAATATTTATAGTCAATAGTATCATAAGCAAATTTGATGAATCATTAAATGATATCAGTATGAAATTATGATTTGTGTGTGTGCATGTGCGTGTGTGTGTGTGTGCATGTGCGTGTGCATGTGTGTGTGTGTGTGTGTGTGTGTGTGTGTGTGTGTGTGGACAGAGATTTGAAAAATCAGCCACTAAAATTGAACTTCTGGTATAGAACCATGATATTACTTTAAAGTAATTAAACCTTTTCAGTCTGATCTGTAGACTGGGATGTGGATGGTCAAGGTTAAATCCTCACACCCAAGTTTTGTCAGACTCTTTTGGACCGTATGTGTTAATTGAAGACAAAAGTTGACTGTTACTTTAGTTTTACTTAGTGACTATTGGCAGTCATAAAGTCTGAATTTGTAATCCTTTTCTTTTGAATTAGTTGATTTTACTTTTCTTTTTCTTTCTGCTTGGAATTAAAACCAAATGTCCAGATTCACATAGACAGTGACATGTCCAAGGTTTCTGTGCATGACTGTGACTGTTTATCTTTATGCCAGAATTTCTTTCCCTGATGTGTGGGTGTTTTTTGTTTGTTTTTTCCCCAGGTTTTATGAAATTTATGGGATCAGTATTTACAATAGTCAGGTCTGGTGTTGCCCTGTGTGGTTCACTGGTTGGTTTGGGGTATAACTTGTACATATATATATTATTTTATGTCCATACCCTTATCATCATTAATCATAATTAATGTTATTCATTTTTACATACATTTGTAGCCTTTCGTGCTTTTCCTGTGTGTGATTTCTGATTTCGGCCCTACAATTTGTATGTGATGTTATGTGAAAACTGAAAGCATATATATATACCTGTAAACAGTATTGGGTAGTTACACTGAACTGACCAAATACTGAATTAATAGTGATATCATAATTAATTTCAAGACAGAACTGTTCAGAGTTTGGATATATATTATATCATAATTCATATTCATAATCATATATGTGACATGAACCATTTCCTGTAGTGTAATGCTATATTCACTGCTGAGAAGAAGAATAAAAATTTTCCAAAATGAAAAAGAATTCTTTGTGAAGTGTTTTTATTAACCAACAATACTGCTACACAGTACCATTCCCAAACCTTTTGTTTTAGCTTTAATTGTTTAAACTGGGGAAAAAATGTTATTTGTAGTGCACTCATTTAATCAATTTAAGTTGAATTGGTAGAAGCAAGTTAATAGATTTCATCAATTTTAACTGTTAAAATGATGTTAGGTAGAAACGTTTTGTGTATGACATTGTGGTCTATGAAATGAAAGTATGATTGTGATGGTGAAATTTCTTGTTTCAGGTGTCTGTTATTAGTTCTGTTGACACGGGGCATGAGGATATGATTGTAAGTATCAACCATATTGTGATTGTGAACTAATATTGTGACATACTAATAAAGTAGTAAGTGATACAATCATAATCCAAGACGAGAATCTCAGCAGAATCAGAGAATGTCTGTTTATTCATCATGAACTAAATTTTAAAGAAGAAATGCTGGGGCATTGGTCTTTCTGTTGAATTAGACACATATCTTTTACATTCATTCTTTTCCCATACAATATATGTAATATAAATGCAGCAATTGTGGAGTGACAGTCATTGATTGATTGAGCTTTAAAGACCTTATCTGCCTTTCTCACTTTTTCGCTCCTTGAATGAATAGATCTTGATATGATAGTGATTGAATCATTGACTGATTGAGATAGGGCTGACTATTTATTAAGCATCATGCATGCTGATGGAAGACACAGAGCAGTCACTTGTTATTCATAATATATTATATGCTTTCTCCCAAAGTTAGCTTCAAGAGCTCTGTAAATTACACCATACTGACAGCCAAAACTTGGAATTAATCGCTGGTGATTTATGCCTTATGGGTAACATATTAAGACACATACTTGAATATATTGATTTGTGTCTTAGTTTTTGTAATAAATATGGATATTTTCATACAGGAGTAATTTCGGAATCAAATTTTGCTGTTATTTGCTAGAGTCTTTGGTGTGTTTTGATTCACAAAGGTGCACATGATACTGTTTGACAGCATGATGCCCAGCTGGACTACTATGGGACAAAGCTGGCCACATGCTCCTCTGACCGCTCCATCAAATTGTTTGATGTCAGCAGTGGACAGCAGGTGCCTCTGGCAGATCTCAGAGGGTATGTGTGCTGTGCTGAGTGCTGATGTCTATGTCCATGTCCGTCTAATTTGTGTTCCTGTTTCATGGGGAGGACTGCTTGTTTGTTTCAAAGTTTTGAATCACACACACACACACACACACACACACACACACACACACACACACACACACACACACACACACACACACACACACACTTGTGTGTGTGGATGGTTACATGTATGGAGTCGGGCAGGTAGGCATGCACACATTCACCCACCCATCCATACGCACGCACATACACACAGTGACACACACACACACACACACACACACACTCATGCGCACCAAATATTGTACAGCCAAATCACATTTTGCAGTGGCAGTTTAGGCACATAAGCTTTTTGTGTGTTGATAAAACTATCAACGGTTAATTCATATGCTGTGTATTTTTTTTATTTATTATGTTTTTTGAGTATAAGCAGAAATGCTTGGTGGAATATCTCCCCCAACTCATATGGATGGAATTTTTCAATACCGAAGTGGTTGCAGAAACTGAAATTGAAAAGAAATAAAGTGGAGGGGAACACTCGAATGCTGAAATAGTCACGAAAACTGGAAAGACAGGAAGCACAGGTATGATTATAAATGATATAGATATAGTTATTTCAGGTCTTGTGTCCATGTGTGTTGAGAAAGTTAACTAACAGTAACATATATTTGAAAATAATATATCAATGCAAAATCAGTATAAGCATGATTGTTTACAAATTGTGTGTGTGTGTATATGTGTGTGCGTGCACGTGTGTGCGCGTGTACGTGCATGTTGCGTTTGTGTGTGCGCGTGTATGGTGTGTTTGTCTATCAGGCATGAGGGACCAGTGTGGCAGCTGTGCTGGGCACACCCCATGTATGGCAGCATTCTGGCCTCATGTGGCTATGACCGCAAAGTGATTATTTGGAAAGAGACCAACGGCACCTGGGACAAGATGTTTGAGTATTCCAACCACGACTCCTCTGGTAGGTTATAGTGTGTGGGTGTAGGGGAAGGAGGGGGTGGTGGTCGACGGAGAAGGGATTTTAGTATCTGTAAAATGTTAATGTTTGTGAGTGTGTGTGTTTGTGTGTGTGTGTGTGTGTGTGTTTGTGTGTGTGTGTGTGTGTGTGTGTGTGTGAGAGAGAGAGAGAGAGAGAGATTCTGTCTTGTGTTTATAAAAGAACCTTTTTGAAAAAATAGTTGCCTAGAAGTTGGTTACTGTATGTGTGTATTACTCTTTTCACCTATTCGAGTTTGCACATGTTCATTCACACTATGTCTAACATGAAACGCTCAGTTGAGCATTCAGTTGTTATCATTTTCAGATGTTCCATAGTATTTATCATTTTCAGATGTTCCATTGTACAGAATGTTGATTTTGTTGTGTGGATGTTGACAGTGAACTCGGTGTGTTTTGCTCCCCATGAGCTGGGGTTGATCCTGGCGTGTGGCAGTTCAGATGGGTCCATCTCCATAATTTCCACCACTGGTGAGTCAGACTTTTTTTTTCTTTTATTAAAAAAAAAAAAGAAGAAAAAAGTTATACATTCACATTGAAAGGAAGTAAGAAAGAAAGAACTTGAAAGAAAGAAATTAACGAAAGAAATTACAGAATTAAGAAGGAAAGAATTAAAGACAAAGAAAGAGAGAGAGAGAGAGAGAGGGGTATTCGAAGTTGCTGAATTATCACAGCGAGATTCAAATTGCGAAACAATCACTAAGATACTTTTGCTTTTGCTGTGCAGGGTGGTACCCGATGTTAATCAGGTGCAGTGGTAGGGAAAGGAAGTTGTGAGATGTGACAGAGAGAGGCCAATCAATATACATTCAGAACACCCCCCTCCTTCCTCCCCAACCCCCCCCCCCCTTTTTTTCTTTTCTTTTCTATTTTGAGTGCAAGAAGCTAGAACTGGTCTTTTGCAAATGTTGACTGTCAGGTCTTTATGTGTGTGTGTGTGTGTGTGTGTGTGTGTGTGTGTGTGTGTGTGTGAGTGTGTGTGTTTGCATGAATGTGTGTGTGTAAGAAAATTTCCTTTTTATGTGAATTTGATCTTTTCTTCTATAGGGGATGGGACTTGGGATTCCAAGAAAATCAACAATGCTCACACAGTAAGTTCTTTTTTTGATCTGTCTCAGGTCATTACATAAGAATGGCATGGTTTGTGTTTTTAATCTGTTTACCTGTTATTGTACTCTTTTTTTTTCTTCAGAATCTTATCAGTTTACGAAAAAAATAAAACAAACAAAACACACATAAACACACACACACACACAAGTTTACCACCTTATTACCACATTGAAATAGGAGTCTGAAAAGAAAGAAGTGAAAAAAAGGAAGCGTTTAGTGATTGGAAGTATAGCAGGGGTGCAAGTGGTTCCGTCTCATACGGATTTCCGTCTTGATGAAATTTCGATTTTTTTTTTTTTTTTTTTTTTTTTTTTTGTCCCTATGCTTTTGGTCCGGGAAAGTTTTGGTCGGAACTTGAATACTGAACTATTCACCGGAAGATGGAACTCTCTTGACTGGTTGACCAGTGCTTAGCTAAACTGAAGCCAGCGCCAGCTGTGTCTGGCCGCGCGCGCTGTGTACGACTCCCATTTTTGCCGCTGGAATCCGGATGGGACTGTTCGTTGGAAAGCGAGAACAGAGAGAATGTGTGTGTGTGTCTGTGTGTGTGTGTGTGTGTGTGTGTGTGTGTGTGTGAGAGAGAGAGGCACACACACACACACACACACACACACACACACACTGTTACTTAGCCCTGAAACTCTGTATTTTACCGAGAGAAAAAAATCGCCTAGGACGGAAAATCATAGAAGCAGTCCGTCCCCGGGACGGACAAAAAATGAAAGGGGGAGGAGAGACATTACTGTTTCACCCCCTATTTCGTTCGAGTAAAGTAAACACAGAGTGGTATATCCCAGTACTGCCTAATGTCATTCAGCAAGATGAGTTAGGGGAACTGCAGAAAGAAGCTCGGCAATACGTAAACGATACCAAACTTGATGGCTACCTTCCATCATATAGAGACAATGAAAGAATTGACACTGATTGGTGGGGCAAGATTAGTGAACTTAAGGAAGACAGCAATGAGCCTTTGTACCCCTATCTCTCCAAACTGGCCTCTGCATGCTTATCTGTTTTTACTGGACCCCTCATAGAAGGAACTTTCAATATAATGGACGATATCATTGAGCGTGACCGAGCAAAGATTGAACCAGAAAATTATGAAGCAGTTGCATTGACAAAATCTGCCCTTAAAAGCTTGAAAGAGAAAAGCTGTACATTGAAGATCAAGCACAAGATGCGCATGATGACAACAAACTCCTACACTACTTACTTGGCTTTCCAGCAGAGTTCGAAGAAAAAGAAGAAGAAGGATATCTTGAAAGACAGTATTCGTAATGCCAAAGAAGTTCAAAGAGCCCACAGTACAAAAAAGCGCCAAAATCAAGTGAGATGTGGCCCAGGGCGTATGCCATCCAGACCGTCAAGTCAACCACCCAATCCCAAACCCTCAACTCAACCATCCAGACCGTCAAGTCAACCAATCAATCCCAAACCCTCAACTCAACGATCCAGACCGCCAAGTCAACCATCCAATCCCACACCCTCAACTCAACCATCCAGACCGCCAAGTCAACCATCCAATCCCAAACCCTCAACTCAACGATCCAGACCGCCAAGTCAACCATCCAATCCCACACCCTCAACTCAACCATTTAGTACGCCAAGTCAACCACCCAACCCCACACCCTCAACTCAACCATCCAGACCGCCAAGTCAACCACCCAACCCCACACCCTCAACTCAACCATCCCAACCCTCAGATGTGAATGCAAGGAAGAGCTTTTTTCTACAACATTACAAACAAGACTTCAGAATGCTGCAACTCATTCATTTTATGACTTAAAGGTACTTGCTGTAAAAGCAGAGAAACATGAAGCATACAAATCCAGCAGTATAGGACTGTATTCAGAGTTCGATAGCACTCTTTACCATGCTGACAGAATCTCAAAGGATCTTTACCCCGAGGATGCCCCAGATCATCTGGAACCTGTTGAAATAACAGGAGATGGAAACTGTTTACCAAGATCAGTATCTGTTCTTGCATACGGTACTCAAGATCATCACCAAGAACTGCGAACCAGAATTATTGTTGAAATGGCAGCCCATGAGGACCATTATACCAGTCTCTCTGTGTCTAAAGCTTATGCAATGAGTTCTGACTTTTTTGAGATGCAAGATTTATCTCCATTGACAATCAAAGACATTTTCCGGAAGGAAGTGGCGAGCATGTGTCATCAAGGAAAAGAAATGGGAGTTTGGCAAATCCATGCAGCAGCATCTGTGCTTCAAACACCATTAATGTCTATATACCCCAAGATACAGAATGATTGGTTGGAGGAGTATGGGGAAGACGGGCTGAATAGAAATCACTTGAACAAGGTTTTCCATCCCAGAATTTTTGAGAATGACAGCGAGGTCAGATCAGTTCCAGGCATTATGTGGACAAGAATGGGAAGAGTTGAAAGAGTTTGGCGACCAAACCATTTTGTCGCATGTCTCCCCAAAACTAATGGACCAAGAATGTCTAACACTTCTCTGACAGCACAGAAGAAAAGGGGGTCAGCTGACATCAGGCAGTTCTTTTCAAAGAAAGGAAGAGCTGAATAAATAATCTCAATTGCCAGTTAAAACAAAGGTATATAAAAGGTTGGCTTGATCAACTTTGAGGCACACACACAGATACAACTGAAGTTCCTTACAAATTGATTTGTATTTCCTAAACCTTTTGATTTTTTTTTTCATTGTTCATCGAATTTTATATGATAGCTATACTGTTGACAGTGACTGTTTTAGTGTTGTTTATACTTTCAGTAAGTGACTTCGGTGTGAAAAGAAAGTTCTCTACTTCAATTCTTACTTGGGTTACCTGCTTGGTAGACACCTGTGTAAAATGCAATGACTTTATTACATACTGCACTGCTGAAATGTTTTCTGGGGATTCTATGGAACATTATTGACATTGCTAAAACTGTAAGCAGCTCTTGGGAGTACTTTTTCCTGTCCACCACTCTGAGCCACCCGTTTTCACCTCTAGAATTTCCACGTTTTTGACAGGTAAGAAGCCTCTCAAACACTCACAAGCACACCAAATTTGTTTTGTTTTATTGTTTATCAATGATTAACAACTTTTATTCTGCATGTCATGTTCAGATACTAATAATTGAAAAGTTATGCATGCTATACAAACGTTACTGTTTTTATCAAGCTTTCCTTCTGTTAATTTGCCAGACAAGATACTGTTAGTAAGCTGTAATATAACCAGTGTAAGGGGGGAAATGCCACTATTGAAGGTATGCTTGTTACTTTCATCAGGACTCACTGCAATCTCTTTCTCTCATATGAGTCATAAGGTTAATAATACTTAAAATCTGATTTTAAAAACTTAGTCCATTAAAAGCATTACCTAAAATCCATAAATTTTCCTTGCCAAAAATATAAATATTTTCTTCTTGAAAGGCACTCTGAGAGGCCCTGAGAGAGCAGGAAAATGCACGAAATGCGTTGGCGGCCGGGGCTCCGCCCCGGACCCCGCTGGGGGAGCTTACAGCACTCCCCCAGACCCCCTAGACCGGACTTCAGTCTTGCCACTTTTTTCCACTTGCACCCCTGGTATAGTCATTAAATTCAAAGGAGAGGCAAGTAATGTAGGGGAAATAACTTGGTTTGTGTGCCTTTCAAGATTATTCCCCTATAATCTTTTTTTTTTCGTAGTAAATTTACTTTCTTTATTGAAAAGTGTTAACTGCATCTATCTATCTATATATCTCTCTATATATATATTGGGGAAGGAGTGCAGCAGTTGATTTTGGTCCTGATACTTGTGTACAACTACAGCTGACTTTCCTGACGCTGTGTTGGAACAGATCGGTTGCAATGCTGTGAGCTGGGCTCCGTCCACCGCCCCAAATGCCCTGTTTGACCAGGGAGCACGGCAGCAGCCGGTCAAACGTTTCGTGTCTGGGGGCTGTGACAACCTGGTCAAGATCTGGAGGTGCGTACAAAGATGGGGATGATAGAATGATAATGATCAGGGTTTGAGGCCCCGTTTGGTATCGCATGTTGTCGTGTCCATGGAAAAGACTTTACTCCAATTTTCTTATTTACTTAAGCACAAAATGCTAGTTTTTAATCTGATTCAAAGCTTAGTTATTTATTGTTGTTGTTGTTTGTTTCATTTTATTTTATTTTCTGTTCATTTATTGAGGTATTGAATCCAACTCCAAGCTTTCAGACTGAACATGGGAGTATCAGCTTTTAGACTAGAAATTGAAGCCTGCATCTTTACAGGCTTTGACTTCAAGTCTAAGAGCTGGTACTCCCATCTGACAGTGTTGTCTTGATTGGTTCTGTCTATGCAGAATAAAGTACAAGATAGCACTCTGCATCAACAAATCTGCCCCATCCTATCTCTGTGACTGCCTTCACATCTGCACTCCATTTTGCTCTCTGCGATCAATTTCTGATCCACTCTGTTTCTGCATTCCGAGATTTCAAACACTCCACAGTCGGCTGCCACTCTTTCTCTGTCTATGGACCTTACACTTTGAATGATCTTCCTCTTTCACTTTGTCAGATCCGTTCATTCAGCTCTTTCAAGTCTGGGGTTTAAATCTGTGGAGCTTTCTGAGCCTTCTGTGATGCCTGTCTCTGTTAGATTAGTGGACATATTTTGTTAAACAACTACTTATTTTAGAATGGGGCAGAGGGGGGTAGGGCTGGGGGGACCACTGACTGATGTTGATATGCTCAGGAAAAGTTGATAAAAGTGATTTGCCTCCCTTTTCCAACTCACTGAGTCACACAGTTCTAGCGGAATCGTTTTTTTCCTCCTGAGATTTGAAACCAGTCTTCTTAAAAATGGCGATGCCACAGTGGTCGCAGACTCACAGTCCTTTTCAACGTTTGTCAGTGCTGGATGTGCTTGAGGAAATTATGAATGATGCAGAGAGTGATGAAGAAAAATTGTTCAGTGATTCATAAGATAAATCTGATGAAGAAGAGACCAAGGCTTATTGCTCCTTTATTATTATTATTATTATTTTTTGTTTGTTTGTTTGTTTCTGTGTTGAGTGCATGTCAGTTTGTTTGTGAAAATATATTGTTCATATATGATTATTTTGTTGTTTGTTAAAAATATATAACAATACCAATAAAAACTCAACATATCACAAAGTGAGTCCTTTTGAAAGTAGAACTGATTATGCACCAGTCTGATTAATTTCATGCATAAATTCACACAAATAGAGAAGCTTCATTAGTGTACATGGTATGGACACAACTTTTTTCCTTGGCACAGGGAATACAGCTGACCTCAAAAAGTGTTGGCAGTCAAAATAGCTCTTCCATGCTCTCCCTTCTTCTGTCTATGGTTTCTCTAGCTGTTTATCTACATACCTGTAATTTATAAGTTCTGTCTTTTATCCCTTTCCTTTGTTTCAGCGTTCCGCATGTGTGTGAAAGTTGGGTGTGAAAGTGTTTTGATTCGTTTCCACACAAGATTTAGCACTATGTAAATAAATGTATTCTTCTCCTCCTCCTTTTTCTTTTTCTTCATATGATGATGGTAATGATGAAGATCATGACGATGATGGCGATGATGATGGCAGGGAGGATGAGACAGGCTGGGTAGAGGACCAGAAACTGGAAGGCCACAGTGACTGGGTGAGAGACGTGGCCTGGGCCCCCTCCATTGGACTGCCGCGCAACGTCATTGCCTCCTGCTCACAGGTAATACTTTGTTGGTTGTTGTTTTGTTTTGTTTTTTGCTGTCCCATCATCTGCACCGTTTTCAGTGGCATTATTCTCCCACACTGCTCACTTTGAGTCCCCCAAAACACAGTCACACATGGGATCGTTTGTCGCAGTCCCAGTGTTAGCAGCCCGCAAGGAATTATCATGCATACTAGGTGGCTTGGAGGACTCCCTGCACTGTCGTTGAGTCATTTCGTTGGTGTTCGGTAGAGGTAGTACTTATACTGCTGGCTCGGGAAAGTGTACATTCCTGGTGGTGGTATGCTGGACTAGGAAGCAAGTGTCCATTGGTTTGAGTCCCATATACATACCAGGATTCTTACTTCCCCTTGCCCCCACCGCTTCTTGAGTGGTAGTCTGGATGTTAGTCTTTTGGATTAGATGATGAACTGAGGTCCAATGTGCAGCATGCACATATTGCACATTAAATAACCCACAGCAACAAAAAGGTTGTCCCAGGCAAAATAATTCTGTAGAAACATCTGCCTTGATAATACAACATATACATTTGTAGACAGGCAAAAAAAAAAAAAGTAAAAAAAAAGAAAGATACACAACACAACACAACACAACGCAGTGCAGTGCAGTGCAGTGCAGTGCAGTGCAATACAATGCAATGCAACACAATGCAATACAATACAAAACGAGGTGTTGCAGAAAAATCGACACTACCAATCTTCCTATGCTGAAAAATACATCACAAAAACATGGACAGGATAGTGGTGGGGTGTGGGGTGGTGGTGGTGGTGTGCATCTTTCAGTGTGAACAGCTCCTTCGCCTTGTGTAAATTTTGTTCTGGAAATTTATTCTTTGCTATTGCTCTCTTTTTTTCTGCTTTTTTCTTCCTTTGCAGTTGTTTGCTTTTTCTGCCGTCCTGGTCCATTGGCCTGTCAGTTTTTTCCAGCAAGCCTTGATACTTTTTTACTCAATTTTTTTTTTCTGCAGTGTATGATGATGCACTTTCTGTGCAGTTTTGCGTCAGCAATTAGGTAGTTATATTGTAAACGCTGGGAAGGGCACCAGCTATCCATTCTGCAGTGTTTCATACCTATGTGGCATTATATATGTATATATATGGTTTGCATCAGTTTGACATGGTAAGTATATGTAAACACCAAACATGGAGTATAATACAAACTCCTCCTATCATGTGTGTGTATGTGTGTTTTTTGTTGTTGTTTTCATACCGTATATTTTCTTTGCTTTTGAAGTGGTTTTTTTTGTTGTTGATCCTCTTATCCATTGTTTTTCACAATTTTTTTTTGTAATCTTGGGATTATAGATTAAGCAGAAGGGGTGATGTCCTCAGCACAGCCAAGACATACTTGCCTTAAGGAGATTAATACTGTAGGTAATAAGTCATGTGTTGTTATGCAGTTTGTTCCCCCCCCCTCCCCCCCAGAGTTTTGTGTTTAATGCATTTGAATATTTTAAAAATTTGGTTGGGAAGTCCTGATATGGGCCTGTGTGGGCGGCTTGACTATGAGCAAACAGTATGAAATATCAAGTTGCGATGTATGTGCAGGACTGTCGTGTGATCATCTGGACGAACGACGGCACCAGCAACCAGTGGACCTCACGCATCCTCAACAAATTCAGCGACGTGGTGTGGCATGTATCATGGTCCATCACAGGGAACATACTGGCTGTGTCTGGGGGGGATAACAAGGTGTGTGGTGCGTGTGTGTGTGTGTGTGTGTGTGTGTGTGTGTGTGTGCATGTGCAGACAAACTTATGAGTGCGTATTTGTGTGCATGTGTGTGTGCGTGTTTGTGTGTGTGTGTGTGTGTGTGTGTGTGCACGCACATTGTGTGTGTGTGTGTGTGTGTGTGTGTGTGTGTGTGTGTGTGTGTGTGTGTGTGTGTGTGTGTGATATGATGAACTGTGCTGCTCTTCCTGGTGGAAGCAGAGTAACTGTCAGGCACTCTCTTGTTATTTTGTTCAATTTACACAGAGCAGATTTCAGTCCCTGCATACAGTATTCATTTTCTATATATTCCAGAATTTTTCTTGTCTTCTGCTTCTGAGGACTTACATTCAGCCCAGGGTTTTTACTCCCCTTCTCGAGAATACTTTACTGGTGGTCAGAGTGCTACTCTTTTGGATGAGACGGTAAACCAGGGTCCTGTGTACAGTGTGCACTTAACACAAGTAAAAGAACCCATGGCAACCCCCAGTCCCCCTCTGCCCAAAAAGCGTTGTCTCTGGCAGAATTTTGTTGAAAAATTTCCTTTTGATATTGTAGCAAATGCAGTGGCAGACAGAAAGAAGAGGAAAGTGTCACACTGCATTGTGGCTGTGCACTTTCCCCAGGGACAGCAGCAGCCTGAATTTCACACAGAGAAATCTGTTGTGACAAAAGTGTAAAAAAAACCCCAACCCAATACAATATAATATGATACGATACAATGCGATACCAGTACAGTACAGTGCAATACAACACAACACAACACAACATGATACGATACAATTCGATACAGTACAGTACAGCGCAGTACAGTACAGTGCAACACAACACAACACAACACAACATGATACAATACAATACAATACCATGTATTACAGCAAAGCACAGCAAACACAGCACCGCACAGCATAGGACAGTTACAATACAATACAATACAATACAATACAAAATACAAAATAGTACAATACATTTGTGTCGCACATATTGTTACAGGTGACATTATGGAAAGAGTCTGTGGAAGGCCAGTGGACGTGCATCAGTGATGTCAACAAAGGTCAAGGACAAATCACGGATCAGAGATCATCATCTGGTTAGAAATGGTTTTGTACATGTTTCATGTGTATTGCCTTTTTTTTCTTTTTGTTTGTCAATAGACATAATGATTATTTTTAATGCAGATTTTTTAAAAAGTTCAATTTTGAATGTTTTTCAGGGTGCAGCTATCACAGTATGATTATAGTAATACCGAGTTTTCATGCTCAGTAAGGAAAACAATGAAAAGAACAAGGATGAATCTGGCCTCAGATTTGAAGTTTCTGAAGTTGTTTCAAGAGAAATGGAGAAAGTCTTCAAAAAATTGTGGGTTGTGAAATAAGACACTTTGGAAAGAAGTGTTGACGTTTCTGACCATAGATCCTCTGACCTAGGGCTCATATTTTCAGATCTGTGGTCAGAAATGTCGGCACTTATCAAAGTGAGTCTTATGTCACAACCCACAGTTTTGTACAAATTTTATCCACTTATCTTTAAAAAGAATATTTTTTATACACACTATTCGTCTTTTATTTTACTGTCTTACCTTATTTCAACAGATTCAAGCCATAGAATTTTCTTTTTTTGTTCTTTACATATAAATGAACAGTTTAATGGAAAGATTGATAAGATTTTCATGGATGTAATATATTTCAGGAATGATTCCTCAGATTGATTTCATGTGGCTTTGCTTATTTTGTTAGAAAGGTATAATGATTATTATTAGTGTTTTGGCTTAGTTCCTTAGTTTATAATGTGCCCCAAAGTAAACTTCTGCACAGTTAAAAGACCTTTTATTTGTTCATTTATTTACTTTTAAAGAAGTTAATATTATTTTAAATATCTATCTTCTTTTATGTGGTTTTATGGTTAGTGTTAAAGAAGTTTTGCTTTGGTTTTCCAGTGTTTTTGTTATCAGACCTTTTTTTATGTGGATTGTAAAAAAAAAAAAAAATTTCATGACCATATTCATTGTGTTAGTAGTTAATGGGAATGGAGCTTTAAGAGTGCCTTTAGTAGGCCACTCAGGCACTTTGTCTGTCATCTTGCTCATTGCTGCCTCTTGTGTGATTCTTTCTTTGTCTCTATAGAACCATCGCACAGCACAAAACGAAGGATTGAACTGTAAAAAGACCCCCCCTTGGCCGCTCACAGCCACTTGAAGAAAAACAGTTTTTTACACTTATGCTGTAGTGTAAACACAGGGCCACATGCTATACACACAGCAGTCTGAACAACCTGCATATAAAAACGTACCAAGGTATTAATTAATACTGTGTCCGACGAAACACTTGTTGGTGGGTGGCTTTGTTCTTTTTTCTTTTTTTCCTTTCTTTATTATTTTTTGATTTCATTTAATTATTTTTAATTCTTGAGATTTAGATGATTTGTCAAGATGAAAGCATGCCTCAGTTTTCACTTTGTACTTGTCTTGCCCGGTATGATGTAATTATGGTGTTGTCAGTTGATTAGGATATTTTGTATATTAGGTATTATATGATTTGAATTTCATTTGTTATAATGGTTATGAACATTGTTGTTGGCACTGGCATTGTGCTGCAAAAAATAACAAAACAACAAAAATCCTGAAAAGCAGCAATATGAATTTAGTATGCATATAAATAAAGAAGACTTCTAGAGTAGGAACACCACTTCCATTGCCTTTTCATCTGCATGTGTTGTTGAAAAAAAAAAAGGAGCTGATGAAAATGTTGTTCACTGCATTTAAACCAAATAGCAGTGGGTTTATTTGCTGGTTTGGGAGACTGAAGCATTTGAAAAAAGATCATCAGAATATGTGAATTAGGTAAAAAAAAATGTTTCAGTGTATATAAAAGCATACTTCAGAACATTTCATTGGATATTGATTATTTAGGTCATTTCTTTTGGGGAGGCGGGAGTAAAGAGTATTGAAATAAGAAAGGTTTGCTATGCTTTGCATGAACAGCTTGGTCATGTCATAAGCTTTTTATTTTTTTGTTATTTTTTTTTACCCTAATCTGTTCTCATTACACTTTATAGTGTATAGGTCTCTGGAATGCATCCACATACTACAAATGTGATTATGACACTGAATTTTTTTAATTTTTGTCAATGTAATAAATATTGTCATGCAAAGAAAAAAAGTGTCTCAGTTGTGTTTGTGAGTGAATGAGAGATGAGGGAAAGAAGACATTTTTTATTTTGTTTTTATTAACTCTGCCCCTCAGCTTTTGGGGTTGCTGTGGCACCCACCCACTTTCACCCGCCACATCCATAATTATACACACACTCACACTTACAAACACAAACACACACACACACACACATATGTAAATTCAACTCTCTTTCTCTCTCCCACACTTTTTTTTCTTCCCTCTCTCTCTTGTATGTGTGTGTTCTTTCTTTAATTTAAGGTCTTTTCAATCTGAGTGATATTAGACAATCCCCTGTGTGTGTGTGTGTGTGTGTGTGTGTGTGTGTGTGTGTAATTTAGGGTTGGAGATGGTGGTTAAAGGGGGATACACGGAGAAAAAAGGGATAAACTAGAACAATGTGTGTGTGTAAGTATGTATATGTTCATGCGTGTGTTACCCGTAAGTGCACCATTTTTTTCTCTTTTGCTCATTCTCTTCTTATTTTTAATTTTTTAGTTTTGGCACTTCATCATGCCTTCTTCATTGGCGTTTTTTCCCCTCCTGTATGATAGTCGTGTTCGACTATGACCATCAGAACAGAAGAGGAGGTAACTGCTGTTCAGACTATGGGCTAGAATTTGATTATCTTGAAGAATGTCTTGCCCAAGTTACATCCCCACTCTCTCGGTGAAGGTTTTTGGACAGTTGGTGTTGGGATGGTTCCCAAAGGCCAACTAGCCCCCAAGGCTGCAGCACAAAGAGCCAGTGCAATTTAGCCTCTTACTTTGTGAGTCATAGTCCTTCACGAAAGACTAAGCTGTAAATTGATTTCCTATTGCAACGGAGAAACCATTGATGATACAGCTCTCAACTTGCTGTTGGACCAACTGTAAGGTAATGTCAATCTGTGATGTAAACTGAGTGTTGGGCCTTTTAAAACATTTTTTTGTACATATATTATTACAATAAACATGTCTGTATAGACATTTGATTATGTACTTTAATGTACTGTGAATATTATGTTTCTGGGTTTTTAAATGACTTGGTGTTTAAATGTGTTTGTGTGAGCAAGTGTACACTTGTGTGCACGAGTGTATGTGAAAGAGAGGGAGAGAGAGGGGGTGTGTGTGCATGGAAGGTCCAGCTGAAGTGCATGTAGGTGTAACAGATCACACAAATATTTTAAAGAAATTTTTTTTTAACCCCGGAATGGGGGTGATGTAATCTGTTACAGTAGGGGAGGCTATCGAAGGAACCTGCTATTGTCGCTACCATGGTTTACTCCCTTTAGCTGAAAGGCGCGGGGGGGGGGGGGGGGGGGGGGGGGGGGGGGGGGGCATGCAGGATTGGGGAGGGGGAATAACATATATCCCTATAAATCATACAGACACAAACACATGAGCGCACATGTATGCATACACATATGCGCATGCATGCACGCACGCACTTATCCATACAAA
>NC_134883.1:14405309-14407809 GCF_041734735.1 Babylonia areolata
CCGTTTCAGTGGCATTACTCCCACGCAGCTCATTTAGATTCCCCCATACACGGCCACACCCGGGTTCGTCCGTCGCAGTTCCAGCGTCGGCAGTCCACAGGGAACCATCGATGTTAGGTCGCCAGGAGGCCACACACCAGAGGAGACCCTGCACTGCTGTTGAGTCACTTCGGTGGTGTTCAGTGGGTGGTGCCTGTTCTGTTTTAACGTACTTAGGACACCACCTACTAAGCCCCCTACTAACGACAATAATGGCTTAGTCGCGGAGCCAGACTGAGTGAGCGTCCCTCCCAGAGTGGAGACCGCCACCACGTCCCTCAAACAACAGCCATCCATGAATCTGCCGACACTGACGACATTGACAGGACTCACCCCATATTTGCTAATTTCTTGTATTAAAAAGATAGTGGTGACAATCCGTTGTGAAAGAACACATGTGAACCAGCACAGGCATTTTGGTCATTGAGTTATTTTTCATGGCAGAGAAGACCAGCTGTATATTTTTAAGTTTCTTGCTGTGGTGTGTGTGGTGTTGTTCTTTTTTTTTTTTTTTTTTTTTAAGTTGGAGAACACTGGTTATATATCCTTTTTCCCCCTTTTCTGTGGGGTATTTTTTCAGTGCCGCAGAAGACTATTTTTTAATTTTAAATTTATGTGTTTTTTTTTTTTTTTTAAGAGCACGTGAGGGTTGTTCTTAATCCAACGGGAGAGACAGGGGGGTGAGAAGGAAGGGGGTGGGGGAGGGCGTAATGGCGGTGATGGTTCGCTCTGAGGCAAGCATTATTTCTAGCAGCTGTATATGTCCACCTGTTTCAGTGTGGAGTGATGGGGTGGGGTGGGTTGGGTGGGGGGGGTGGGGGGTTGTGTCTGGGGTCTGTGCGTGTATCTGTGCATGCTCCCCGTTTAGGAGAATGTAAGGGTTGTCCTTACTTTCTGTCTGTGAGTGAGAGAACGAGAATGGAAGGAGGGAGTGATGGTTGTGTTTCGTCTGCAGGCAAGCACTATAATTTACGCATGAGTATGTCCCTGTGCTCGTGCGCGTGCGTGCGTGTGTGTATTTTGTGTGTTGGCGTTCTGGCTGACCAGAGTGAGGGTCTTCCTTATGGCTGAGGGCATGTTGGTGGGGGAGGCGGGGGAGGAGGGGGAGGAGGGGTGTGTGTGTGTGTGGGGGGGGGGGGGGGAGGGGGGGTATTTGTTCCCTCCCCATGGCTGAGGGCATGTTGGTGGTGGTGGTGGTGGTGGGTGTGTAGGGGTGGGGTTATTTGTTCCCTCTCTATCTTCAAGGCTTGTCTTGGTCATCTGAGAAGTCGCTGGTTGAGGACAGGCATCAGCTTAAAAAAGATTATTTAAATTTTTCATTTTTTTTGTGTGTGTTAACTCACTCAGTACGGCCAGTCCTCTCTTCTCCTCTACACAGACCCCTCGGATGTCCAGTGGGTGTCTGAATGACCCAACCTTTAGCTTCCGTCGTCAGAACTGTGGTGTTCTTTGTCAACATTCACCTCTTCAGTATAAGAGCATTCCGCTTGCAATATTTTGATGATGGTAATTGGGATGAAACGCTGTTAACGTCGTCTCTTTTGCCGTTTGTATGGAGAGAGTTAAGAACTATCCCGCTGTTGTCAGTGCTTCAGTGTTTGTCGTCACTGTGCGGTGCACTGACACTGTGTCACTGCTTGACATTGCAGTGCATTGTGTGCTATTGTGTGGCGTCGTGATACAGTGTAGTATCTCCTCACCTCCGCACTCTACATTGGCTCCCCATTGAAGCGAGAATTAGATACAAAGTTGCGTGTCTTTGCTATTCTGCTTTCCACTCCGCAGGACCTACATATCTTTCTGACCTTATCAGTGTTTACACTCCCGCAAGAAATCTCCGCTCTTCCTCTGACTGTTACCTTTTGAATCATCCTCGTGTCAGTACAAGAACCTATGGTGAACGTTCTTTCTTCTTATCGAGTCGAGAAACTGAGCATTCTTTTTGCGCCCACTGACGTGTGAGGTTCCCGTTTGCAGTTTTTTTGTTTTGTATTCGTAGTATTTTTTTTTTATATACACGTTTTTGTAAAATGTATTGTTGTATTTATGCTCACGTTAATTGTTTCTTCTTCTTCTTTTTTTTAATTTTTTTTTTTTTAATCCTCTGCGAAAATAAAATGACGGAACAGTTAGCGTCAGAGGCATGTCCTAGGTTTCTGTGAATGAATATGACTGTACTTGCGCCTAATTTACTTTTCTCGTTCATATTTTCCATCTGTTTCAGTCTCTGCCTGTCTCGGTCTTTCTCTTTATATTAATTTTGTTCCCCTCCCCCCTCTCTCTCTCTCTTTAAAATGCTCTATAACTTGCCGCGAACAAGTGGTAAAGACATAAGTGGGTGTGTATCAGCGTGCATTTCTGTTTTACAAACACAGCTTTGGTCACGGGTGAGAGGAATTCTCTTTTTGTTTTTTGTTTTGTTGGTAAAAAAAAAAAAAAGAAAGAAAGAAGAAGAAGAAGA
>NC_134883.1:14410309-14412809 GCF_041734735.1 Babylonia areolata
TAAAACAAATGTTCTGTTTAACTCTCTCTGTCCCCGTCTCTATCTCTGTGTAACTCTCTCTCTCTGTATTATGCGTGTGTTGCTGAGTGCATGCGCACGTACAGGCGTGAATATATACGTTCGAACGAACGGCTCTTTGGAGGGCGTGTGTGTGTGTGTGTGTGTGGAAGGGTTGGGGGTGGGGTATTAGAGCGAAAACTTGGAATGTCGGTGTTGTCATGACCATGTAGTATTAGGTATTACCGTAATGAGTCCATCAGCCTTCTCTAAGTACTGTCATCCTGTCATTACTGTACTCGCATGACCGGATCTTGCAAATTATGGTCTTCCCAAGGATGGAGGTCTGAGAAAAGTAGCGTGTTTTTTCCTCCGGCAGAACATCCGTTTCATTCTTCTTCTTTTTTTTTTAATAATTATTTTTTTTATGTATCTTTTTGTTGCTAAATCTTTTGGTGATGGTGGGAAGTATATGTGCTCTCGCTCTCGCTCTATCCGCCCCCCTGTCACCCCCCATCTCTCTCTCCCTCCCTCTCTCTCTCTCTCTCTCCCTCCCTCTCTCTCTCCATCCCCCTCCACCCCTCTCTCTCTCCCTCCCCCCTCTCTCTCTCCCACTCTCTCTCTGTGTCTGTGTGCCTGTATGTCTGTGTGTGTCTCTGTGTGTTTTGTTCATGGCCAGCATTGTCGTCAGATAGGAATTCGCATAGAAATCAGAGTAGTGTTTCTGAGGATATGATGATAACAATAACAACAACAATAATGATAATGATAATAATGATGATGATAATGATGATAACAATACCAATGATAATAATGACAATAAGAAGAAGAAGAAGAAGAAGAAGTAGGAGGAGGAAGAGGAGGAGGATTATGATAATGATAAAAAAACAAAACAAACGTATTTAGATAGCGCTGAATCTTGTGAAAAAACACACACAAAAAAACACAAAAAACCCACCAACAAATCAAAGCGCGGCTTTTGAATCAGTCATTCATTACATGCATGTACGGACTGTGTCTGATTGAGAGGTATTTCAGACCACACTTATTCATACATGTATTCAGATAGAAAAAAGTAGACCGGAAAGAGGGCGAAGAAGGGAGGCTATTTAGGAAAGAGGTTGAGTTTAAGACCTTTTTTTTTTTTTTTTTTTTTTTTTGAGAATAGAATGCAGAGATCTGATGAAGAAGACACTCGACCCTACAGAGACGGAGAAAGATGGGTGGAGGGGAGGGAAGGGGGTGGGGATGGGGGGTGGGGGTGGATGGGATGAACTGTGGAGTGTTTGAATACAGGAACGCGTAGAGATAGAATGGGATTTGCTGAGGTGAAGACAGAGATAGGAAAGGATAGATTTTGTTCCTTCATGAACCCCCGAAAGCCGAGTATGGCTGCCTACATGGCGGAGGGGAGAAGGGGGGTGGGGTGGGGTGGGGGGGAGCGAGGGGGAAGAGAGTTACAAACGGTCATACACGTAAAAGCCCACTCCTGTTCATAAGAGTGAAAGTGGGAGTTGCAGCCGACGAACGAAGAAGAAGAAGAAGAAGAAGAAGAGTGCTGGTCTTGTACTATATTCTGTGTGAGACAGGGAGCCAATTGCAGACTGAGGTTGCCATAGGGGGGGTGATGCGCTCAGATCTTTTCTTTCCAAGAATGAGTTGGGCTGCAGAGTTTTTGTGTGTGTGTTTTTTTGTTTTGTTTTGTAAGCCTTGAAGGGAGTGAATGGATGATGAAGCAGGCAATCCAGACAAGATGAGAGTGATAGGTATAGTCGTCGAGGAGACAGACAGTGAGAGAAAGCGACGAGTTTGGATGTTTGCGGAGGTGGGCAGACCCCGCGGTATATCTGAATAGAATTGACGCACCGTTGTTTGACAGTTTCAGGATTGATATGGTTTGACTGATAATGTTTCGCAAGGGACAGTGTGTTGTCAGGGGCAACAACAAGGTGCTCTTTTCTCTGTTTTTGTTTCTTGTGTGTATCCTTGTTAAAAAACAAACAAACAAACAAACAACAACAACAGCAGCAACAACAACAAAAAACAACAACAACAACAACAACAACTAGGCCTGGAATGTCTCTGTCGTCTCTGCTGTCGTGTGATCTTTTACCTGCGCTGTTTGCCTTGTCCTCCAAATGAAAGGTCGCTGTTGTATTTAATATATATATATATATATATATATATATATATACAATGAGAGAAGCTGTTGTTCTTCTTCTTCCTGATTTTATTCTTAGTATGATGAAGTGCACTCTAATTGTATACAGGTCAGTGACCTTATCTTAGAATTATTGAGTTCTTCTCTCTCTCTGTCTCTGCATGTCTGTCTGTCTGTCTCTATCTGTCTTTGTCTGTCTCTCTCTGTCTTTCTTTCTCTTTGTCTCTCTCACTCTCTCTCAAATATCTTGGAGGCACACACAGACACTCAGACAGTCACACACACACACACACTCACACACACAGACATACACACGCACACAGTTACACACACAGACACACA
>NC_134883.1:14415309-14417809 GCF_041734735.1 Babylonia areolata
GGTAAAGGGTGGAGATTTGTCCGATCTCCCAGGTCAACATATGTGCAGACATGCTTGTGCCTGTACCCCCTTCGTGTGTATACGCACGCAGATCAAATATGCACATTAAAGATCCTGTAGTCCATGTCAGCGTTCGGTGGGTTATGGAAACAAGAACATACCCAGCATGCACAACCCGGAAAACGGAGTGTGGCTGCCAACATGGCGGGGTGAATAAAAAAAACCCCCAAAACACCGTCATTCACGTAAAATGTTACACAAACGAAGAAGAAGCAGCAGAAGTCTGACGAGGTTTGATCCATCGTGTCATACAGAAAGACACGTCATCAGGCGTTGGACAAGTGGTCCAGTGACCACCAGTGACCATGGTTCGAGGCTCCGATTCGGCATGGTGTTGTTGGCTCTTTACTCCGAGTTTCCGGCGTCACTCCACCCAGCTGTGAATGGGTAGTACCTGAATTCGGTTGGAGGAAGGTTGAAGGACAGGGCACCGTCTTCCCAGGCAGAGATATAGACACAGTGGGTATGAATTCACTTTCCCGATATTTGTAGAAAGCTATGGGACATTTAATCTTAACTCTTTCACCGCCATAGGCGACTTTTGTCCACATCGAGGGGTTATATTGGTAAGACCATTTTGTTCAAATTGTAACAAAGCATGACAGCTGCTGTCAGTTTTCCTGCCTATACAACAATGACGAACCTTTGCTCAGTGACCGAGGTTGAAGCGAACAAGTCCATGTTGTTGGTTTAACATGAACCGGAGCCTGTTGTGACTGAGAGCATCAAACCTAGAATACTTGGCGCTGGGGAGTGTTTTTCACACAGAAAGAGTTAACGGAGAGTCCACTTGCCAACGTATTATGTGAGTTGGGTGCAGGGGGTAAAAGGCATACAGGTATCTGTGAGTGTGTGCGCAATGAGCAGAATGAAGTAGGAGAGTGAGTGAGTCAGTGAGTCAGTAAGTTCAGGTGCTTGCAGACACGCGCGCGGTCGTGAGTGAATTGCATGTGCGCGTATGTGTGTATGTATGGTGTATGTGTGTGTGTGAATGGTGTATGTGTGTATAGCGTGTGTATGTACTCTCTCTCTCTCTCTCTCTCTCTCTCTCTCTGTGAACGATCGTGTGTGTGTGTGTAAGGAAAAAAAAGAGCAATGAAGAGAGAGAGAGAGAGAGAGAGAGAGAGAGAGAGAGAGAGAGACAGACAGACAGACAGACAGACGGACAGACAGATAAGACAGGAGGGGACGGAGAGAGAGAGAGAGAGAGAGAGAGAGAGAGAGAGAGAGAGAGAGACAGAGACAGAGAGACAGAGACACAGAGAGAGAGAGAGACAGAGAGAGAGAGAGAGATAGAGAGAGAGAGAGACTGATCATACTTGTTGGCAACGTCTGTGTCTAGAGTGGCTGGGCGGTCCTTTTGAAGAAGAAGAATGCAGGAGATTCAGCCAGAAAGTTTCTGTGAAATCCAAAAGACAAACGTCTCCGTCCCACAACAGAAAATCGTCAATCAAGGCTTTGCCTGTTCACTCTCTCCTACACGGGGGAGAACATGAGAAGCAGGGATTTAAAGCTCAGAAAAAAACAACAAAACAACAGCATGGGACTGAAAGAAAAATGAGGACGGTCACGAAATCATCAACAAGAAACAAAAAACGACCCCTCCCCTCCCCTCCAAAACCACTGCCGGGTAAAAGGGAGTTAACTGGAGAGGTGGGGCGAAGTGGAAGTAGCGGTGCATTGTGGGAAGGCAGACTGGACTGGACTGGATTGGACTTCATTCATTGTCATAAAATCCTTAAGGATTAATAGACACAACAAAAGAACATAATGAACAATGAAAAGAAAAAGTCACCTAAGACGTTTGCAATGATAGACGGGCGCAACAGCCGAGTGGTTAAAGCGTTGGACTGTCAATCTGAGGGTCCCGGGTTCGAATCACGGTGACGGCGCCTGGTGGGTAAAGGGTGGAGATTTTTACGATCTCCCAGGTCAACATTTGTGCAGACCTGCTAGGGCCTGAACCCCCTTCGTGTGTATATGCAAGCAGAAGATCAAATACGCACGTTAAAGATCCTGTAATCCATGTCAGCGTTCGGTGGGTTATGGAAACAAGTACATACCCAGCATGCACCCCCCCGAAAACGGAGTATGGCTGTCTACATGGCGGGGTAAAAACGGTCATACACGTAAAATCCCACTCGTGTGCATACAAGTGAACGCAGAAGACGTTTGCAATGATAAACATAGTTGACGAGTGTTTTAACTGACAGTCATTGCAACTGAACACATCACTAGGGTTCAGGATATTGTCTTGTATCTTTCTATTGATCACTTGTTGTACGGTCGTAATTAGATGGTTTCGCAAATTAGGAAATAAAACACACGTATCTAAGAAATACAGTTCGTCTTCAACAACTTTACATAACCACATTACATCATCTCTCTTCTCTTGGAGGCCTGGCGGGGTATGTGATGGTGATCTCCCCTGATCATGTCT
>NC_134883.1:14430309-14440309 GCF_041734735.1 Babylonia areolata
TCGAGTCCTGGTCAATGAAAAGCATTAACCTGAAGTCGAAGTCCATTTCGGAAATCGATCAGCTAACATTCGCTCTGTTTCAGGCTTTTTACACTTGGACTCTCACAGACGGTGAGTGAGTGAAAACAAAAAAAAAATTAACGAAGAAGAGAGCTCTTCTGGAATTTGATCCGTCTTTGTTAACGAAGAATCTTAAGACATATGCTGATTCTGGGGGATTTGGATACAAGGTCCTTCATTGATCTTGGTGTTGTTCTCTAAAGCCTGTTGGTGTGGTATCGTTTGCAGGTCGATAGCGAGTTTTTTTTTTTTTTTGTGCCTGAGGGTAAAACTGCTAGGTGTGTTACCTTTGAATATCGATCTCGCAAGGTGAATTCCAGGGGTCCGTTTCCTGGCAGAGGGAAGTGTAGGCGTACGTTTTCTCGGTTGTCGGCAGTGATAACAAGTATGGCTTGTCTTCTGCTCACTACATTGTGTTGTGGTGTAGTGTGGTGTGGTGTGGTGTGGTGTGGTGTGGTGTGTGCACCGTACCGCACCGCACCCCGCACCGCATCGCACCGCACCGCACCGCACCGCACCGCACCGCACCGCACCGCACCGCACCGCACCGCACCGCACCGCACCGCATCGCACCGCACCGCACCGCACCGCACCGCATCGCACCGCACCGCACCGCACCGCACCGCATCGAATAGAATCGAATCGTATCGTATCGTATCGCATCGTATCGTATCGTACTGTGGTTGTGTCGTATGGTGCTGCAAGAACAAATACATTTATAGAACTCGGACTGTTTTGAACAGAAGTCCACGTCGCCATTTACCAGTGCTACCAGCGCTTATTCTTTTCTGTAATGTGTGTATGTGTGTGTGTGTGTGTGTGTGTGTGTGTGTGCCTTCTCTGCACTCACTCCCCCCCCCCACCCTCCCGCCGCCTTCCAGGTACATAAAGAAATCATGTCAGATACCTTTTTCCTGCCCTGCTCACTACTGTGACTTTTCACAAATCTGCCACAAACCTTGAGACAGTAGTAGCATACCTACACTGCGTGCCTTCTGACTCACGCAGCATCTGGATTTGGGAAGGAGACAAAATGTTAACTTTACCGCACCACTTCTTTTCCGTCCGCAAGTAAAAATTGTGAAATACACGCACGCAAAAAAAGGTTTGCGTACGTGTCTGTGTCAGTATGAACACCATACAGCGCTGTATGTGATACTGAAGAGTGGTTTGTCATGTCCGTACTTTTTTTTTTTTTTCACGTCAGCGCGACAGTCGTTAGTGGCAGTATGAACGCACTCTTCATTGATATGGATACTTACATACCGCCTATCCTCGGTCGGAGACCAAGCTCTAAGTGCTTTACAAGCACGGGGTCAGTTGCGCAACAGGCTGCCTACCTGAGTAGAGCTCGACTGACGGCTACCACTGGGCGCTCATCATTCGTTTCCTGTGTCATTCAATCAAAGTTCAGGCACGCATACATACACACTCAGGCAGACATGTAACATTTTTTTTTTTTACGTGTATGACCGTCTTAGTGTATTTACCCCATGTAGGCAGCCATACTCCGTTTTCGGGGTGGGTGGGTGGGTGGGTAGGGGGTGCATGCTGGTTTCCATACACCACCGAATGCTGACATGGATTACAGGATCTTTAACGTGCGTATTTAATCTTCTGCGTGCGTATACAAACGAAGGAGGGTTCAGGCACTAGCAGGTCTGCACATAATTATGTTGACCTGAGAGATCGAAAAAATTAAAAAAAATCTCCACACTTTACCCACACCAGGCGCCGTCACCGAGATTCGAACCCGGGACCTCCAGATTGAAAGTCCAAACGCTTTAACTCTCTCCATACGAACGGCAAAAGAAACGACGTTGACAGCGTTTCACCCCAATTGCCATCATCAAAATATTGCAAGCGGAAGGCTGTTATACTTAAGAGGTGAATGTTGACAAAGAATACCACAATTCTGACGACGGAAGCTAATGGTTGGGTCATTCAGACACCCACTGGACATCCGAGGGGTCTGTGTAGAGGAGAAGAGAGGACTGGCCGTACTGAGTGAGTTAACCGGCTATTGCGCCCGTCACACTGTGGGAATTCCCTTCAGATGACTGCAGTGTTTCTCCATGCTGACGGGACCACGAGAAAGACAGTGTGACTGAATGACAGTGAAACGGCAAGCCCCCTTTCTGGTTTTTACCACCAGCCGACAACTGTGGGCTCGGCCCTGGCTTGTCATTTGGCTTAGTATCTTCTCCTGCCCCTGGTTTTTCTGACTCACTCTGCTGTGACATAGAATGTGTGTGTGTGTGTGTGTGTGTGTGTGTGTGTGTGTGTGTGTGTGTGTGTGCGCTTGCGCTTGCGCTTGTGTGTTTGTGTGTTTTTGTGTGTGTGTGTGTGTGTGTGTGTGTGTGTGTGTGTGTGTGTGTGTGTGTGTTTGTGTGTGCGCGTGCGTGCTTGTGTGTGTGTGTGTGTGCTTGTGTGTGAATGTGTGTGTGTGTGTGTGTGTGTGTGTGTGTCTGTGTGTGTGTGTACTTGTGTGTGTGTGTGTGTGTGTGTGTGTGTGTGTGTGTGTGTGTGTGTGTGTGTGTGTGTGTGTGTGTGTGTGTGTGTGTGTGTGTGCGTGCGTACTTGTGTGTGTATGTGTGTGTGCGTGTGTGTATGTGTGTTTGTGTGTGCCTGCGCGCACGCGCGTGTGTGCGTGTGCGTGCGTGTGTGTGTGTGTGTGTAACTGTCTGCCTGTCTCTCTGTCTGTCTATCTGTGTCTGTCTATAATTATGTGTCTCTGTGTCTCTGCTTTTCATCCAGTTTCCCATGGGGCTGATCTTGGAAGGCAGCCTGATTGTTGCTGTGTGGGAAACGCGGAAACCCCAGTCATTGTCTTTGCTGTTTGCCCTGTGTCTCAGAGGTCTGACTACTACACAATCAGTGTCGGTCTCGGCTGGGACTTCAAATCTTGATTCTTTATTGATCTGTTTTTAGGTCAGATATGTTCCATAGAGCTTCCACATGCGGTAGAAGTATTTAGTTTATCCTAATCTAATTGAATCTGTAACCAGGAATCGATACGAGGAATCACTATCAGTGTTATCCTTTTGTGATTATGACTACTGTGGACCAGGTTATCCTGTGATAGGGTCTACTACATACACGGCGCTAGAACTGCGAACAATGCTGTTAATCCTTCCAGAAAATCGAGGACATTTTTTTTCATTCCAGAAAATCTAAGACATATTTTTTTTTGCTGTGTTAGCCACTTCTTTTCAGACCAGAACCCTGCCGACAGAACCCATTTTTCTCACTCCCTCCTCCCTCCCGGTAACTTCCCATCTCGCTTCCCATCGTCTCACTTTAACCCTTTCATCGCCAAGCTCGCATTTATGCACTGGCGGGGTAGAGGACCCATGTCACTGAAAGATGACAATTCATTGGTCTGTTATCCACGAACCTACTGTTCTTAATGTTCAGTGGTAGGATATAGGCCATATTTTCAATAAATCGCAGAGGGAATCCCCAGCTATTCTTAGCTACTGTCTTTTGTGAATTTTGTGAAAAAGGGAATTTTATACTCTAAATTGACTGGCGGTGAAAGGGTTAAAATAAGTGATTGACCACACCGGATAGTGTTCGATCGATGCAGATTGAGGTCGTGCGTGTGTAGATGTCTGTATGGCTCTTTCTGCTTCTTCAAAGAGTTTATTAAAAAAAACAAAAAACAAAAAAAAAACAAAAAAACAACAACAAAAAACAAAACAAAAAACAACCACCCTATTATTTTGGCTTGTTTGCAAAAGTCTCGACTTTTACTCAGATTTGAGGCAAACAATGTCAGACTAAAAAAGGTACGTGTGTTTCCATTCAAAAAGCGTGAGTATGTATGAAACAGTGCCGTATCATTTCGTTTGAATGAGCTTTGAAAACTCACACCATTCAACGAAATCAAAATGAACGAAAAAGCCCATAAACGCGCTCTCTCTCCGTCTCCGTCTGTCTGTCTCTCTCACTGTGTGTGTGTGTGTGTGTGTGTGTGTGTGTGTGTGTGTGTGTGTGTGTGTGTGTGTGTGTCTCTCTCTCTCTCTCAAAATACACAAACACATGAAGGAATGAACAAAAATAGAAGAAGTCGTTATTTCCGTTAACAGCTTATTTTTTATTTTTTTTATTATTCCACAGAAAACTTTCACTGTCAAGAAATTCTCATTCAAAGTCTTGCAAGAACCTTGGAAATGGAATATCATTCTTTTTGCGCAGCTTAGTCTCGGGATAAAAAAAAAAATCGATCTGGACTGATGAGCATGTGTGAGAGCCATCGTGGTGGGACTGGGTTGCGCTGTCACAGTCGGAAATCCGGCATAAAAAACTGTGAACCTGTGTCAACAAGAAAGATAGTTTTTGATATAATATAGGCTGAGTTTTCATCAAATATATTATCGAAATATTTATTCATAATGTCATTGCATTATTCAGGTAAAAAAAAAAAAAAGAAAAAAAAGAAGCAACTGGTGATTATGTACCGTTGGAAAGCACACACACACACACACACACACACACACACACACACACACACACACACACACACCGCACCAAAACCCCCATGCATATCACGACAGCAACCTCTGTGGGTAGATGAAGAAATGAAAACAAACAAACAAACAAACACCCGAATGTGGGTTACACGAAAATTCGTTGCAAGGGAACAGTACCAACAAAAACACAATCGCAGCAATGTCGCAATCTACGTGCTCTCAAAGCTCGGCATGATGGATCCATGTTCCACACACACACACACACACACACACACACACACACACATATATATATATATATGTATGTATATATTGTTTTTCACTTTTATTAGCAGATGTGGTGTTGCGTAGACGAACCATTCCGCACTCGATGATACCTTCCTGGACTTGAAACTGAAAAAAAACGTTCGTTCGTCATGATGGTATCGCTGGGAAAGCCTCATTTATTTTGGAGGTTGTCCTATCTTTGAAGGCTGAAGGGTAACGGCCAGCCGTTTGTTTTTAAGAACTATCTTTTGAGAAAGACTCGTTTATTTCGACGGTATCTCTAAATGAAACTCAAGGTATCTTTCAAGTGGATTCATTTGTTTTCCGTACTGTCTGCGTTGTGTGTCAGTGGGATGAGATCCATTTATTCTCAGTCTCACGAAATGTGGACGCGGGGGCACGGGGTACGGGGAATGGGGTGGGGGTGGGGGTGGGTGCCGTGGGGTCAGGGGGGAGGGAGGGGAGATGGGGAATGGGGTGGGGGTGGGTGCCGGGGGCCCAGGGGGGGAGGGAGGAGAGATGGGGATAAGCACAGTCAACGGAAATCAAGAATGCTAAGTGGAACTTATGTTTTTTTTGGGTTTTATAATTTTTTTTTTCGTTGCGAAGGTTTCAAGTGTTGGACTTTGAAAGTTCGGGAAGGACCAGGAGAATAAAAAGGAAGGACAGAAGAATAAAAAAAAGAAGAAGAAAGAAGTAGAAGAAGAAACAATTTGACTGCCTCCAGATCCACTCCCAGAAGTCGAAGACTCAACACGTTTGAGGACAGTAATGTTTTTTTCCTCTCTCTCCAGTGTTTGAAGAGACCAACGATTTGGTCAAACATCGTATTTAGCGTGGCGCTGCGGACCAGGAGGTGAATATTTTCTCAGGTTTTCGGTACTGACCTGTATTTACTTTGTAAACTTCTCTCTCTCTTCCTCCACCACCACTCTCTCTCTCTCTCTCCTTCCCCACCCCCTCCAGGGAGACAGACAACTTTCGTTCGCATACGGATTGTGAGAAATGATTCGTATCAACATGAGGAATATTGATTAGCATGTATTTGCATTTGTATGCGTGTACACACACACACACCAGTCCACAGACATGGGCGTTTGGGGTTTAGGGGTGTACCAGTATAGAAATAATGTGTGTTTGGGGACGTAACATCCAAACACATTTCTTATCTGCACGAAAGTGTGTCTTCACAAGTGACTGAGAACGTTGATGTTTTTGACTTTTTGCATTCATTGTCAGTTGTTTCGCTCTGTTAGATTAACAACTTCCCTTTTACGAAGTCCTTTAAGTAATTTTCTGTAATTGTATTTAGATAATTTTTTTATTCAGATTTTTGTCTTTCAAATTTCACCCCCCCCTCCCCCAATCCCTCACATGCCCGGTTCCCCCAACTCACCATTCATCCACAACCCCCTCCTCTTCTAAACAATAATACTCAAATGTATACATTAATACTTGAACAAAATGTCTTCAATCATCGATATGTGTGACGGGACATTAACTCACTCAGTGCGGCCAGTCCTCTCTTCTCCTCTACACAGACCCCTCGGATGTTCAGTGGGTGTCTGAATGACCCAACCTTTAGCTTCCGTTGTCAGAATTGTGGTATTCTTTGTCAACATTCACCTCTTGAGTATAAGAGCCTTCCGCTTGCAATATTTTGATGGTGGTAATTGGGGTGAAACGCTGTTAACGTCTTCTCTTTCGCCGTTCGTATGGAGAGAGTTAAAAATTCCTCCTCCATCTAAACACATATATTCCGGACAGCTGGAGGTAGGTTGACGAGAACTGTCCACTGAGTTTCGTACACTTGAAAACCCATTCTTGGACCTGAAGAGAGACTGTGGGATTGGGTTTCCACGTTTCTAAAACGCAGTTTTTACTGAGTTGTCTTCAGATTAGATATTTAACTTTTTTTTTCAAGGCGTTTATTCAGTTTCCAAAATGTTTCATTTGATGACAGTACCATAAAAAGGACACAAAGAACTGAAAGATCCATTTAGCTTCTGCATAAACGAATAAAATTAATCATCAGTTAAAAAAAAATCAGCAGACTTTGTTTTATGTTATGTGTCTATGCATTTTAGCATTCGATGAATTGAAAACATAACCTTTGTTCTAAACTCCCGATGTTATCTAGTCATGAACAGAAACTGAATGGGTGATAAACAAACAAAACAACAACAAAAGAAAGAACGAAAGAAAACAACAACACCAACACACACACACACAAACAAAGACACACAAAAAAGAACGTTCCAAGGGCTGTTGTCACCGTTGCAAATCAACCTTTCTGTGTCTAATTCATTGCTGATATTTCAGTTTATCTCCGGAAGAGATGTTGACTGCCGCTCACATTCATTTGATTTCATTTACACTCAGTGTGCGTGTGAAGTTACGCAGAAAAAAAAAACGATTACGAAAAAAAACCACAAAAAAACTTGAAGAAACATCGTTCCGATGGTTTGGCAATCTTGTGGCCTGGGGAAAAGGGTGGTAGGGCAAGGGGGATGAAGGGAGAGAGGGAGGAGGAGGGGTGTCTGGCGCGGAGAGGGGGGGTTAAAGGAGAACTTAACTGCCCAACTGTTGACAAGACCCTGAGGCATTTCTATGAAGTCTGTGGGAAGGAAGCGTATGTGTGACGTACGTAACAGCTCACAGTATTGGACTCGCACGTCCCCGCTTCCGCCTTGTCACTCTCTCACACGAACGCACACACACACACACACACACGCCCGCAAGCACGTATGCACATTCACAAATACGTAAGCTTGCATGCACGCATACAGACAGACAGACACACACACACACATGCACACACACACATACTCTCAATCACTTACGCACCCATGCATGCGCGCGAAGACTTCGAACGCACTTAAGATCTGTGGAATCAAGTTAGACAAGAATAAAAAACTGGAATGACTCATTTGAAACATCCCTTGCTTTTAAATGGTATATCTATATATCTATCTATCTATCTATCTATATATCTATATCTATATATCTATCTATCTATCTATATCTATATATATACATATATCTATATCTATATACATATATCTATATATATATACACATATCTATATCTATGTGTGTAACTTTTTTCCTTCTCTCTCCTTCCTCCCCCCCCCCGCCTCTAACCCTTGTAGGTGCCGAAAGCTCTTTCATTACAAATGGTATTTCCAGTTTCTGGAATATGCATCTCCAATAGTGGCAATGTAGAGGATCTAAACAAATTCCCTGTTCGTGTGCAATGCCATTGAAAAGCAATATATGTATATCCAATAATGGCGATGGAAAAATCTTAACGAAATCTTTTTTTTTGTGTGTGTGTAATGCCATTAAAAAGCAATATATGCATCTCCAAGTGTGGCAATGTAAAAATATGGACAAATTCACCGCTCTTGTTCTACGCAGCAATTAAAAAAAAAAAAAGCAAAAAAAAAAAAAAAAAAAAAAAAAAGCATAAAAAAAGCACAGGTCTTCTGTGTTATTTTCTTCATGCGAACAGGTGCGGAATATGTGTTGCTCTTTTGAATCACGTTTTTATTTTTAAGTCTCTGTCTTTATTAATTTTCTAATGTGCCTGATGCCAATGTGTATTTTAGCAGACACTGAATAAGAAAGGGGAAAAGAAAGGAAAGATATCATCTGCTGTTGAACCTCTTCCACTTTGCTTTCTTTAACCCTTTCACCGCCAAGCTCGCATTTATGCACAGGCGTGGTAGAGAACCCATGTCACTGAAAGATGACCATTCATTGGTCTGTCATCCATGAACCTACTGCTCTTAATGTTCAGTGGCAGGATAGGCCGTATTTTCTATACATCGCAGGGGGAATTCCCAGCTATTCTTAGCCACTATCTTTTCTATGTTTATACCACAAGGGAACTTTGTTCTCTAAATTGACTGGCGGTGAAAGGGTTAAAAACACACAACGTGCTGCCTCTCCGTGATTCACTTTGTTGATGAGCATTTGTCTTTTTAAATGTTAGAATTATCTTACTGAATATTTCCTTTTTTTACACAACGATTGAAACGTACACACACTCTCACACACGCAGGCAAACACACGCACACACACGCGCGCACGCGCACACATCCCTATGCATGCACACACACACACACACATACACACACAAAACACACACACACACACAGAGTTGTTTCACTCTAAATTATGATGTAATAGTATCTTACCCAAATGCTTTTCTTTTTACATAATAATTGATGTGTGCAGGGTGATCAGTGAAGGGTGTGTCAGTTGTTCGTTTTTCTTTTCTCTGATATTTGATGACGGGCATTTTAAATGATCCGAAAGAGAATTTCCTGTTCTGGTTGAAGCAGACAAAATATTTTGAATTTGAATTGAATTGAAAAAACAAGGAACACTTCTCCATTATCATTATAAAGAAATGTTATATTATTATCATTACAATGTGAGTGATGTCCTACAGGAAATGCGTCCGCCTAGGAAGCCAGAGAATCTGAGCACGCTGGTTCAAATCACGGCTCAGCCGCCGATATTTTATCCCCCTCCACTAGACCTTGAGTGGTGGTCTGGACGCTAGTCACTCGGATGAAACGATAAACCGAGGTCCCGTGTGAAGCATGCACTTAGCGCACGTAAAAGAACCCACCGCAACAAAAGGGTTGTTCCTGGCAAAATTCGGTAGAAAAAATCCACTTCGATAGGAAAAACAAATAAAACTGCACGCAGGAAAAAAAACAACAAAATAAAGGGTGGCGCTGTATTGTAGCTGCGCGCTCTCCCTGGGGAGAGCAGCCCGAGTTTCACACAGAGAAATCTGTTGTGATAAAAAGAGAAATATGAATAAATATAAATATAAATGAGTTCTCATGGTATGATACGAAATCTTCCCCTGATAAAAAGAAGGAGAAGAATATTGATAGGAAATCAAACCACATCATGTCGCTTATCGTGAAGCCGATCGCAAGGAGCCATTTCAGTGCTGAACACCCGTCAGTTTCAGTTCCGGTTTCAGCTTCAGTTATTCACGAAGGCGTCACTGCGTTCGGGCAAATCCATACACGGTACACCACATCTGCTAGGCAAGATACCTGATCAGCAGCATAACCCATCGCGCTTAGTCAGGCCTTGTGTGTGTGTGCATGCATATATATTTGTGTATATTTCAGAGTGGATTTCAGCTACATAGAGGACAAAACTCTTGT
>NC_134883.1:14445309-14447809 GCF_041734735.1 Babylonia areolata
AAAGAGTATCATACCACCAACCTGGACAAAAAAGAACTCTTGTTGTTGTTCGTTTGCTTTTTTTTATTTTAATTTTTTTAGAATTGCTTTATTAATTAATTGTTAACATAATGATAATAATAAAAGGAGTATCACACCACCAACTTGGACAAAAAGGGACTCTTGTCATTTTGTTATCTTCCTTTAAACGGAGTATTATCAGTTAGAAGGGGTGGGAGATGTGAATGAATGGAGAGTTGGGGGAAACTGGGCAAATGAGGGTGAAATGAGGGTGAAATTTGAAAAAAAAAAAATCTAAAATACAGTTACAGGAAATTACTTAAAGGACTTCATAAAAGATAAGTCGTTAAACTGACAAGCGAAATAACTGATAATGAATGCAAAAAGTCAAAAACATCAACGGTCTCAGTCACTTGTGAAGACACACTTTCGTGTACATAAGGCTTATCAAGAGTTCCACGGAAACAGGGAATGTATTGGGAGATAAATACATGATAATATCCAAAGATGAAATAAAAATCGCATTCACATATAAATACTACAGGAACTGGTTTCTTTTAAAGTAAAGCTATACATTCGAAAATATAAGTACATGTGCATGCGCGCGCGCACACAAACATACATACAGCGCATCAACGTTGACAGAGAAATTGCAAAGAACAGTCTGTGTTGTATCACATTTTAAGTCCCGAGAACCCCCCCCCCCCCCTTCCTTACGTTTAAAAAACCTGACATGACTACTCAACCTCTCTCTGTTTTAATAAATCTGCCCAAGATAGGAATTGTTCTTTTTGTTGAAACGAAGTTGAGAATGAGCATCACTTTCTGTTTCATTGCATGTTTTATAACGATCTCAGAGCTAAGTTTCTTAAAGAATCAACTACAGTATCTATTCATTCACTACTCAAAGCAACAAATGTATACCATAGATACAATGTATCCAAGTTCGTTTTTCATGCAATCAACAGAAGGCAGAAGACTACCTTTTAGATAAAATAATGTCATTGTGTTTCAAATAATTTCCAGATGTAACTTTCGAGTCCAATTACACGTGAAGGAATATGACTTTTCTGTTTTCATGAAGCAAATGTATATATGCTTGTAATTATCCATATCACTCCCACCCCCATCACCCTTTCCACCAGCCATATGTATGGTGGCTAAAGGCCGATGTACGTTAAACCTTCTGAGTTCTGTTTTAATGAATTACTGGTCAGCAAATGATTGAAGTGGTCAGTTGCCGAGTTACAGTCAGCGATGAACTGATCGCAAGGCCTGACTAAGCGCGTTGGGTTACGCTGCTAGTCAGGCATCTGCTTGGCAGATGTGGTGTAGCGTATATGGATTTGTCCGAACGCAGTGACGCCTCCTTGAGCTACTGAAACTGAAACTGAAACTGATGAACTGATCACTTTCCGTGATCATTTCATTTGTCAGCAGTGTTGTGTAAACCATGAAAATGCAGAATATAGAACACTTCATTGTCCCCCAGAAAGAGAAATAAAGTGCATTGTACAATACAGAATCCATGAAGATCGGTTTCCCGGTTCTCTCTCTCTCTCTCTTCCCCAGAGAGAGTAATATGGTACTCTGTACAATCTAAGCAAATGCAGAATCCATGAAAATCGGTTTCCCGG
The DNA here is from genome assembly GCF_041734735.1 of Babylonia areolata. NCBI lineage: Eukaryota > Metazoa > Mollusca > Gastropoda > Neogastropoda > Buccinidae > Babylonia > Babylonia areolata. The sequence continues at coordinate 14,446,947 of NC_134883.1, forward strand.
TTCTCTCTCTCTCTCTCTCACTCTCTTCCCCAGAGAGAGTAATATGGTATTCTGTACAATCTAAGCAAATACAGAATCCATGAAAATCGAAGATTTCCAGGTTCTCTCTCTCTCTCTCTCTCTCTCTCCCTCCTTTTTGTGTGGGTGGATGGGGTGGGGCTGGGAGTTGGGGGAATGGGGGGGGGGGGGGGTCGGGGGTGGGGGGGGGTTAAGTCGTCAGAAAAGAACAGAGTTGAACTTGGCCAACCTTCAGGGCAAGGACGCGAAAGATGAAGACTCGGGGTTGGGAAAGGGAAAGAGGGGTGGGTGGGGTGGTGGGAAGGGTGGTGGGGGTGAGGCCGGAAAGAAACCGTGAAAGTGGAGCTCCTCCTTCATACAGATTGCTGCCCTTCCTTCCCTCCCCCATCCCCACACCCCCACCTCCACCCCCCAACAGCTTTCAGTCCCCGGGGGGCTAGTTAAGGTGTGCGCTACTTTTCATAAACCCCTACTTTGTCCACAAATGAGGGGGTGAGGTGGAGGACGGGGTTGGGGGGGTGGGTGGGGGTGGGGGGTTGGGGGAGGGAGGGGAGGACACTACAGCCCCGAAATCGCCTTTAATAGAACAGGCTGCGTGTCTAACGCCTGGCTGGCGATCAGAATTCAACCTGACTCCCCTCGCCCCCCCCCCCCCCCCCCGGATTAGATGTACTGGGAGATGTTATATTATTGAAAGAAGCTCATTTTCAGTTCAGAATTTAACACCCTACTCCCACCAAGCTACCCCCCCCCCCCCCGCCCCCCCGCTTTCAATTTTTACCCCTGGAGTGAATATCACTGGGAGATGTCATATCATTGGAAGAAGCTCATTTTCAGTCTAGATG
>NC_134883.1:14452809-14460309 GCF_041734735.1 Babylonia areolata
CACCCTACTTTCCCCACCCTCCTTACACTACCCTTCTTGTCCCACCCTCCTTACCCCACCCTTCTTACACTACCCTTCTTGCCCCACCCTCCTTACCCCACCCTCCTTACCCCATACACGGCAGGTCGGGTACCACCAACACGAGATCTGAATGTAGAGAGGACATGACTCATATCTGACCAGGCATGAGATAAATAGTTTATTGTTTTTCTTCCTTTTCTTTTTCTTTCCCCACGAAAGTTACAAAAAAACCAACATTAAGAAAATACTTGAATGAGGGCAAGAGATAAAGTATACCCTTTCCCCTTTCCTGTCTTTGAAGCATGACAACAATTATAACAACAACAACAACAACAACAACAGCAATAATAATAATGATGAATAAATAAATGAATAAATAATAATGATGATGATGATGATAACAACAACAATAATGATAATAAAATGATGATAATGACGATGATGATAACGACAACAACAATGATAATAATCATGATGATGATAACAGCAGCAATAATTATAATATAATAATGATAATGATAATAACAACAATAATGATGATAATGATGATGATGATGATAACAACAACAACAACAACACCAACAATGATCATGATATGATAATAATCATGATGATGATGATAACAACAACAACAACAACAACAACAGCAATAATCATGATATGATAATAATCATGATGATGATGACGATAACAACAACAACAATGATAACAATAATGATGATGATGTTCATGATAAACAGGCTGCTACCTTCAGTTTGTTTCCACCCTGGCAAAGGCAGTCAGTTTACGTCAGCACCTGCCTGCTATATGCTCTGCGCACATTACGAAATAACAAAAAACAGCATGGCCAGCTGTCCAGCTAATCCGGTTAATGAAGGGCATCGTCTGTTCCACCTTGGCAGCAGGTGGTGCATCCGACAGAAGAATATTAACGACCGTTCTTCTGGCTGCTGACAAGGTGAAACAATGGACGTGTATCATTTATAGCAGTGTTATTTATTTGTTTGTTTTCGACTGTGACGACCGACGTTAATTGTCTGTTACTTTATCCGGTGTCGTGACGCGACGCTTACTCATCGATCAGTGCTGTGTCCTTTTTGACTCACTTGTGTAAACAATGTGAGTCTATGTTTTTTAACCCAGTGTTCGGTTGTGTGTGTGTGTGTGTGTGTGTGTGTGTGTGTGTGTGTGTGTGTGTCCGTGGTAAACTTTAACATTGACATTTTCTCTGCAAATACTTTGTCAGTTGACACCAAATTAGGCATAAAAATAGGAAAAATTCAGCTCTTTCCAGTCATCTTGCTTAAAACAATATTGCACCTCTGGGTTGGGCACCAAAAAAAAAAGAAAAAAAAAGAAGCCAAATTATATGCAAACTGCATTTACTGTTATATTTATATTTTTTGCATTCTCTAAACTTGGCACTTTGATCTGATATTCTGACACAACAACAACAGCAGTCATTATTATCATTTTTTTGTTCAAACAGGAACTTCTTTTGCTAAGCATGGAAGTTTTATTTATTTTGCAAACGTTTTGGTGCAGATAGTAAAAAAGGGAAATCAATCTGTAATTAATGCTAGGGGACTTAATTTGCTTTAAACTGATCTTTCTCATCTTAAACATCGCATTTTGAAATTATGCTCAATACATAAAAAGCTTGTGTGTTTTACTCTCAGTTCATTCGCCCAAGTGGTCTTTTTCGGAAAATACTAAAATCAATACGACGAGTGGACTTTACAGATCTATTGGCTGAGCCTTGAAGGTCATGGGCAAAAATCAGCTGCGTACACATATTTATACATATTCAAAGCGCGTGCTCATATTCTTCGCGAACGCGAACGACGCCATTTTGTTTCAAGTTGTTGATCTGCCCGTTATATTTAATGGACAATACACGATAACATGTGATGGAAAGTTGGAGAAGGAGACCGTTAAATATTTATTCAAAGAAAGATTTGTGAACACCTCATCACTTACTGGATTATGCCCCAAACTGCCATAAAAATATCCACAGAATCAGTCGGAATTCACATTTAAAAATTGTAAACCATGCCAGTTAATACCCTTGAACTGATCACGATGAAACGAAACGATTTCCAGTCTTGACTTCTCAAAATGAAGTCCTTTTCACTTCTTATGACGTTTAGAAGTACTTGTACTTGGCTCTACATGCTATTAATTTAACAAAATACTAAATTTTCATATCAACTTTAAAACTATAAAACTAGAATGAACATAAAAGAGAAATTGAATCGACCGTGTCGTACTACATTCCCGCCGAGTGTAACTAAACTTGTACATCTATCTAGATCTAGAGAAAACGGCTAAATGTTGCAGTGTGATTGCAGCGATAGCCACGTTTCCTTTACCGCGGACTTAAAAAGAATTTTTTATTGCCCTTAAAGATTTTTTGAATGCCCAAGATACACCAGAATAATATGATTTAAATAGATGATTTAAATAGCGTTCTCACTGCGAACACCGCAATTGATTTATCGCCCCTTAAAAAAAGTATGTTCAAATATTAAATTTTAGAACGTCAGTTAAGGAACTCGATAAAATAAACTAAGTGGAGTGGGGGTGGGGGGACGGGGGGGGGGGGGGATGGTGTGGGTGGAAAACTTACTTGATAGATAAACTAAGTGGGGTGGGGTGGGTGGAAAACTTACTTGACAGATAAACTAAGTGGGGTGAGGTGTGGGGGTGGGGATGGGGTGGGTGGAAACTTTCTTCATAAATAAAATCAACTGTTGTTCATTTGTTTCACACGTTCCTTGTTGCACCCATAAACACCGAGACAGAGATTAGAAATAAACATTCGTTTCAACAAAGGCTGTCGTTTTGAATATCTGCTTCCGTCATCTGTCACAGCAAGTCATCTCTAAATCAGTTCAGTATTTTTTAAACGTTCTTTCGCATTCTGTCTTGCCGTCACGTATGAGCAAGACACTCTGTTCCTTATCATACTCACATTCCGACATTTTCCCTGTCCAAACGAAAAGGGGTACCACAGAAACTGCAAGTGATACAGCTCTGAAGTGATCACGAATGACGTTCCACTACCTTGAACCACTGCTATGTAACATCCAAGCATGATATCTGAGATTTAGTATGCTGCATAATATTCCCCACACCAAACCTGCTTCCATTTTCATTTGGATAAATCGTCTATGTATTTTGGTAGAAAAGATTTCAGATGAAAAAAACACACACCCAAAAAACAAACAGACAAACAAACAAAAACAAAAAAACACAAAAACAACAAGTAAACCCACAATTATAGAAACAAGGGGTTGACAGGGTAGACGATACTTTGGCGTTTCTTCAGTGATACCTCCAAATAAATCTCTCTCGGTGTTTGACTGTATGATGGTAGGGGATTGAATTCTGGTTTGGAAAAATAAAGAAGAAAAAAATGTGTATGCTCACAGAAACTGCTTCATTTGAAGCCATCTTGCAGAGTGTGTGGAAAGGTCTTTACTGCCTCCCATGAGGGGATGGTAAGCGAAAGCCAAGCAGTTTACATGGAAGAGGATGTTGGTGTTTTCGTGGTCGTGCCCAATCGCACAACAATTCCAGAGCATTGTTGCGGCATGCATTGTCGCCCCGGCATGGTTTGTCGCCGGCGACAATACGTGTAGCCTCACTGCACATATTGTCGCCTCTCTGCACTGTTGTTGTTGTTGTTGTGTGCGTGTGTTCGCGTGCACTCGCACGTATGATACTGTTGTGTTCCTGTTTGTGTGAGTGCATGCATGCGCGTGTATTTCGTGTGTGTGTTTGAGATTACATTCGTGTTTATATAAAAGGGGTGTGTGGTGGGAGAGAGGGTATAATATGTGCGTGTGTATTTGGGGTGTGTGTGTATGTGTGTGTGTGTGTGTGTGTGTGTGTGTGAGTGTACGTGTATGTTTGCGTATTTTTGCGTGCGGATGTGTGTGTGTGTGTGTGTGTGTGTGTGTGTGTGTGTGTGATGTTATCTGCGAGGGCACAACCATTCAATGACTCTACGCTGGGTCGTAAAAGTTACGTCACACCTCCTCACTCACTATTGAGAACACCACCGGTGCAGAGTGCAGAGGGGTGACCATGTGTGCAATGAGGGCTGCACGTATTGTCGTCGGCGACAACCCATGCACGGGCGACGATACATGCCGTAACAAGCCTCTAGGTCCATATTAGCCATGGCAATTCCTGTTCTACGTCACCCAACAACCCCACCCTCTCTTTCGTGTACTGTTGGGAAGCCGTCAGATTTCATTATGTCCTCATAAGATAAGGAAGATGGGAAGCCGTCAGACTTCATTATGTCCTCATAAGATAAGGAAGATGGGAAGCCGTCAGATTTCATTATGTCCTCATAAGATAAGGAAGATGGAAAGCCGTCAGACTTCATTATGCCCTCATAAGATAAGGAAGATGGAAAGCCGTCAGACTTCATTATGCCCTCATAAGATAAGGAAGATGGAAAGCCGTCAGACGTCATTATGTCCTCATAAGATAAGGAAGATGGAAAGCCGTCAGACTTCATTATGTCCTCATAAGATAAGGAAGATGGGAAGCCGTCAGACGTCATTATGTCCTCATAAGATAAGGAAGATGGAAAGCCGTCAGACTTCATTATGTCCTCATAAGATAAGGAAGATGGGAAGCCGTCAGACGTCATTATGTCCTCATAAGATAAGGAAGATGGGAAGCCGTCAGATTTCATTATGTCCTCATAAGATAAGGAAGATGGAAAGCCGTCAGATTTCATTATGTCCTCATAAGATAAGGAAGATGGAAAGCCGTCAGACTTCATTATGTCCTCATAATATAAGGAAGATGGAAAGCCGTCAGACTTCATTATGTCCTCATAAGATAAGGAAGATGGGAAGCCGTCAGACTTCATTATGTCCTCATAAGATAAGGAAGATGGGAAGCCGTCAGATTTCATTATGTCCTCATAAGATAAGGAAGATGGGAAGCCGTCAGACTTCATTATGCCCTCATAAGATAAGGAAGATGGAAAGCCGTCAGACTTCATTATGCCCTCATAAGATAAGGAAGATGGAAAGCCGTCAGACTTCATTATGCCCTCATAAGATAAGGAAGATGGGAAGCCGTCAGATTTCATTATGTCCTCATAAGATAAGGAAGATGGGAAGCCGTCAGACTTCATTATGTCCTCATAACTCACTCAGTACGGCCAGTCCTCTCTTCTCCTCTACACAGACCCCTCGGATGTCCAGTGGGTGTCTGAATGACCCAACCTTTAGCTTCCGTCTTTAGAACTGTGGTATTCTTTGTCAACATTCACCTCTTCAGTATAAGAGCCTTCCGCTTGCAATATATTGATGATGGTAATTGGGGTGAAACGCTGTTAACGTCGTCTCTTTTGCCGTTCGTATGGAGAGAGTTTATAAGGAAGATCTTGTAAGCACGTACAAACACACGAGACAAGCGCAAAGACATACTCGCATGTGCACTCTCCCCATCTCCCCGGGAAGCACAAATATACATTTGCAATGCTCACCAAAGAACCTGGGAAACTGGACTGTCTTATTTTCTATCGTTTTGACAGGTTTAATTTCTTGCTGCACTGTATTTTATTATGTTGTATTGTTTACATTGTCACCACCAGTATCTCTCTGTCAAGTTGGTGTGACTCACCCGGGAGAGAGCGCATTTCCTTCACGCAGTGTTGTCTCCACTCCCCTCCTCCCCGAACCTCACTCTCTCTATTTTTTTCCTGCCTGCAATGCAGTAAGTGCTGACGGACTGGCTTTTTTTTTCTCGGAGAAATTACACGCCCATCCCATTTCCTCTCTAAAAGTTCCAATGCAAAACTTGAATAGGAGGGGCATTTGAAAAGAAGTCAAAATAAAAAGTTATATTTCGTCTTGGATTTATACATCTCACTTACGCACACACACACACACGCACGTACGCACGCACACACACACATAGACACACACGCACACACACACACACACACACACACACACGTACGCATACACACATGGAGAGAGAGAGAGGGGGGGGGGTGGGGTTAGAGAATCGGGGACAGCGAGAAGAAGAGAAGGTGATGGGTGGGATCATCTTTCCTCCGGTGGTGACAGGCAGGAGGATGAGCCCAAGAAGGGCTGGGGAGCGACACATAGCGTGATGATGCAGATTCCCCCCACATCCAGGGTGTGTGCGCAAGACTGCTAACAGCTCCTCCTCACGCCACGCCACTATGCTAATCCACCTCTCGGGTTTTCCCCCTGCCTCTCGGCAACACGGCTCCAGTTTCTTGCTACCAGCGGTCCGCATTACCGATGACGTTTCTTGTCCATCAGACTACGTCATATATCACCCCACTGAGTGAGTGTCTCGGACTGCTTTGTTTAACCTACTTTGGGCAAGGAACATCCAGCAAGTGCTGGCCTTCTCTCTGTGACGAACTGTGGATTTGCACCTTTTTTGTTTGTCGGTGTGTGGCAGCGTTGTCTGGGGGAAAGTAAAGTATGTCATTTAGTGAGCCCAGCTGGGGGGAATCGCGCGATCTTGAATAAATATCTTTCTTCTGTCTGTATAAATGGGGTTATTATTCAATGGTCAAAATGAGACTTTGGGGATTCATGATATCCAGTCAAGATCCAATTCACATGATTTGTTAATATCAGTGTAATTTGAAAATCCACATTTAACTTAGCATATGTAAACACACACACACATGCACACACACACACACACACATACATACACACACACACACACACACAGAGCAAGAGTAAAGTATGTCATTTAGTGAGCCCAGCTGGGGGGAAATCGCGCGATCTGGAATAAATATCTTTCTTCTGCCTGTATAAATGGGGTTATTATTCAATGGTCAAAATGAGACTTTGGGGATTCATGATATCCAGTCAAGATCCAATTCACATGATTTGTTAATATCAGTGTAATTTGAAAATCCACATTTAACTTAGCATATGTAAAAACACACACACATGCACACACACACACACACACACACACACACACACACACACACACACATGCACACACACACACACACACACACACACACACAGAGCAAGAGTAAAGTATGTCATTTAGTGAGCCCAGCTGGGGGGAAATCGCGCGATCTTGAATAAATATCTTTCTTCTGCCTGTATAAATGGGGTTAACGTTATTATTCAATGGTCAAAATGAGACTTTTGGGATTCATGATATCCAGTCAAGATCCAATTCACATGATTTGTTAATATCAGTGTAATTTGAAAATCCACATTTAACTTAGCATATGTAAACACACACACACATGCTCATAAAAATGCACACACACACACACACATACATACACACACACACACACAAAGCAAGAAGAGGACGACTTTTTCAAGCTTACAAGACTTCCATCATCATACAAAAATATTATCCGAAATCTAGAAACAAAAGAAGTGAAGTCACACCACCACCCCAGTCATTAGAACTGGAAAAAAAGCAACA
>NC_134883.1:14467809-14477809 GCF_041734735.1 Babylonia areolata
CACAGAAAGTATAATCTGGAACTATTTTGATAACGTTCACACCGCACGCATTTACGCAGAGGTTATCAAAATCTAGAGAAGTGAGGTCAATGCAGGTTGATGATTTAGCCACACTCCGTGTCCGGCAAATGATATGAAATCACAGCCAGTAAAACCGGTTCCACACGAGACGAGAATGTTCAGCGCGTGCAGGGTGTTAAGAAGCTGCCAGAGGGCTGCAGATAGAGACATAAAACCATCAGAGGGCCGGAGGCTGTAATATCCGTGATGAGTGTCAGTTGGCTAGAGATTCTTATCGAGCACGGTGCCCCAGCTGTTGTTGCATGCACCAGTGGGGACCTGGGGGTGCACTTGATTTCCTGTCCTTGCGGAGGACGTCTGATTTCTTTATCTTCAGGAGCGCTTTCTTAACACCGTGTGTTAACGCTATTCATCCTTTGTCTTCCTTTCAGCGCTTTGAAGCCTTGGTTTATGCTGTCTGATTATCTTCAGGCGAGTTGCAAGTCTTTCACAACACTGTGTGATGAAGCCAGTTCATCCTTTGCTTTGCTTTCTGAAGGCTTCGTTGACTTTGGCCGCTTTTCTTCTTGCTTTCCTGAAAAACAAAACAAAACAAAACATTTTGCTGTTTTGATGGTTGGAATGGTGGCGTCCGCCTAGGAAGCGAGAGAATCTGAGCGCACTGGTTCGAATCACACTGGTAGTCGCCAGTATTTTTTCCCCCTCCACTAGACCTTGAGTGGTGGTCTGGACGCTAGTCATTTGGATGAGACGATAAATCGAGGTCCCGTGTGCAGCATGCATTTAGCGTACGTAAAAAAACCCACGGCATCAAAAGGGTTGTCCCTGGCAAACTACGATTGGAAAACAAATAAAACTGCAGGCAGGAAAAAAATACAAAAAAAAAAAGAAAAAAGAAAAAGAAAAAAAGGGTGGGGCTTTCAGTGTAGTGACGCACTTTCCTGGGGAGAGCAGCCTGAATTTCACACAAAGAAATCTATTGTGACAAAAAGAGAAATACAAAAACAAAAATGTCCTGCTATTGGTTTCTTGTAAAAGTCGGTATCATTGTCTGTAGGCTACGTTTATATGACAAGGGAGACCCGTTCACAGACTGTCATTTCTTATAAGACATGGGAATCTTTTCCAGAATAGTTTCTGTTACGATGATGTGGAATCTAAAACAAAATCATTTGAAAATAAAAATTGTGCAATTTGTTTTCTTATTTTCCTTGAAAAATACACGGGCAAAAAGTATTGTGACATCACATAAGGAAAACATGAACATTGCTCCGCTCTGATGCAAACATAATAATTATAGATAATAAGCGTGGGTGCTTTGTTCACTTTAATTAGAAACACACACACACACACACACACACACACACACACACACACACACACACTCGCGCGCGCGCACATAAAAGCAGGACATGTTTTGGAAGAAAAAATTATGAGAAGGGAATATCTTTAATATAAACGATTAACCCCAAACACTCTCGCACACACGCACATGCACATAGACACACAGGCAGACAGAGAGACAGACAGACAGACACACACACACACACACACACACACACACACACACACGCACTAACTGACTGAAACCATTTATTGTCAGATTAACTTTTTGTTGTACTGACATTTTAGCAACCATTTGAATAAATATCAAATGAGCAATAGAAAGAAAATCAAATTTGACAAAAGAACCTCAATGATATGAATTTAAAAAGAACAACATATTTAAAAAAATCAATTTACCAAATTTCAATAATATCAATATCTCAAAAAGTGTTTTAAAACACACACACACACACACTCACAGACGTGTATCCCCCACACACCCCCTACATACATCCATGCATGCACACAGACACCCATTCAACCCCCACCCACCCCCTTATCCCCCTACCCCAAGTTCGCTTGTATAGTCGCATTTTGATCTCATTCCCCCGCTCCAAAGACGTGTAAGTGTTCACACCCACGTGCACAAGCTCTCTCTCTCTCCTCTCTCTCTCTCTCTCTCTCACACACACACACACACACACACACACTGTCTCTCTCTCTTTCTCTCTCACCTACACTTCCACCCACACCCACACATGCACACACACACACCACACACACACACACATTCACACTGCCTCTCTCTCTTTCACCTACACTCCCACCCACACCCACACATATACATTTGCACTAACATACCTTCACACACACACACACACACACACACACATACACACACACACACACACACACACACACACACACACACACACACACAAAGCAGATGCTTTTCCAGAACTCGACAAAACACAAACTTCAACATTTGAAAGGAATGCAGGGTTGGGGGTGGGGGTGGGGGTGGGGGTGAGGAGGGGCATATACAGGTGGTGGGAGATGGGGGATTTGGGGGGGGAGCAAAGACGACTGCGTCTTTCAAAGAGTTACCCAGGAAAGGCAGTGGGTCAAGTTGTGTCTTTCAGGGTGACGTTATGAAAGACTGAGACGAGCCAAGTACGCCTGAAGGCAAAGGAGGCCCCCCCCCCCCCCCCCTACACAGCGGAGTCAACAGCACACCCACGGGACCCCTATTTACCCCGCGCCAACAGTTCTGGCGCCCACTCACGATAAGATTCCTCCCCTCCCCAACCGATACTCATCACGGATATTACAACCTCCGGCCCTCTGATGGCTTTATGTCTCTCTCTGCAGCCCTCTGACGGCCCGCCCCAAGACCCCAAGAACAATAACTCTCGCACCCTGAGCATCCCCGGTCTCCTGTGAGCGGGTTTTACTGGCCGCTGCTTTCAAATCATCATTCCGCGGCGGAAAGAGAAGACGTGTCTTTTGGCTCGGGCCGCGTGCGTCCCGCGTGGTTCTCCAACGGGCCGGGCTGCATGTGAATAGGAAGACCATTAGCGGTGACGTAAATCCTCCTTTCTATCATCAGTGGGCAATGCGCGATGAGTTCTGACGACCTCGCTGGAGCAAATATGCATCAGGCCACCAAGCGCTGGTGGAGTGAAGATGCTTCCAGATTATCCTTCTGAGACGAATAAGAGGTGGGCTATCCAAGGAAAGTTATCTTAGCAGCATGCCTTTATTGGGGGTCTGACAATGGCACTTGATGGCCAAATGTCTGAATTCCTATCGCCTCTTAGATCGTGTTATAATGCAGAGTAAACGGATGTTGATTTGATGCAGTTATATTTTCTGGAACGCAGAAAAAAAAGTTTTAAGATATATGTGGTTTCGAGGTTCAATTGACGAAAAATCAACAGATAAAGCCAGAAGCGCGGGATAAGTAGTTGAAAATTTGTTTCACTAACTGGATGATTCTGCTGTTGATTTCTTAAATTTGTTGCTGTGTCACTTGCTCCAGTAAAGTGAACACCTCCCCCACAACCGCATCTGAGAACAAGTGCTTCCTGATAAATGTGATCCACGCTGAATACATCATTTGGATGTTAAAACATTCTAAAGAAACCCATCACTATTGTCTCTCTCTCTCTCTCTCTCTCTCTCTCTATATATATATATATATATATATGTATGTATGTATGTATGTATATAAATCTGTGTGTGTGTGTTTTAGAGAAAAAATAAACAATCAATCAATCAATTAACGACAATGTGAGAGGGTAGCACGGATCGATTCCTTGGCTGGTGCCATGCCTAGCAGTTGATGGGTCGGATAAAGTTTCTCCACATTTTGGAGGACAGTGTTTGTCTATGTGGGGAGTCCCTATGCTCCCTTCACCCCCCCACCTCACCCCCACTGCCCTTATGCACTCAGCATTCGTGTTGCACTGCTGGGTTTTTAACTATAGATTTGATGGGAGTTCTGTCATCTCAGCATTAAATTTTCTTCTTCTTCTACTTATCTATCCCGTAGTCGCCGTGGACCAAAGGGGCACCATGTACAGAACACGTGGCAACCAACTCTCTGCATCTCTCCATGAGATGCATGTGTGTGCGTGTGTGTGCGTTGGTGGGTGGAGTGTGTGTGTGTGTGTGTGTGTGTGTGTGTGTGTGTGTGTGTGTGTGTGTGTGTGTGTGTGTGTGTGTGTGTGTGTGTGTTTTCTTCATCATGTATGTCCTTCTGCATGAATATCTTTTCCCTTCCCTTCATTTATATGTGTGTGCTATTTGTCATAGATGTAGATTAGCAATTTGGAAGAACAGGCTATACCTAAAATCTTAATCCTTGAACAAAAACAAAACGTTTTGAGTTCTGAGTTCTGAGTTCTCCCTGCTCTCTCTGTCTCTGTCTGTCTGTCTGTTTCTCTCTCTCTCTCTGTCTCTCTGTCTCTCTCAGGACGTCGTGCAACCTCAGGCCTGTCCATTCTACAGTGATATTGTCCCACCATCTCTTTTATTCTATTTCTTCTGTCTGTCGCTACTTCCCCTTTCACGCTCCTCTCTATGCATTTCAGGCGGATGGCCTGACAGAGAGAGAGAGAGAGAGAGAGAGAGAGAGAGAGAGAGAGAGAGAGAGAGAGAGAGAGAGAGAGAGAGAGATTCTCATCCCTGTTCGACTTGGCGTCGTCGACAGGATCACCGCGCTTCATCCGCTGTGATGGGAGGTAATCGACAGATGGTAACTGTGTTCCCAGTGACTGCTGACAGGGGAGGTCATTCGAGGTCCATCGGCCTGGTGTGTTGAAACTGTCGTGTGTGTGTGTGTGTGTGTGTGTGTGTGTGTGTGTGTGTGTGTGTGTGTGTGTGTGTGTGTGTGTGATGTTTAGTAAAGTACGTCTCACTTGAGTACATGAGTTTTCATGTATTCATAACGTTTCATATTATAAACGACGCGAGCTCTTCCGGGTCTGAGAGTTGTGACAGTCAATTCTACAACATTATTATCTTCTAGTACACACAAACACACACACACACACGCACACACACACACACACATCACACACACACTCATCACATACACACACACACACACATCACACACACACTCATCACATACACACACACACTCATCACACACACTCATCACACACACACGCACTCATTACATATTCACACACTCATCACACACACACACACTCACATCACACATACGCAAACACTCACAAACACACACACACACACACACACACACACACACACACACACACACACACACACACACACACACACACACACACACGTGCGCGCGCGCACACACACATACACAGACACACACTGAGACACAGACACACACAGACACACACAGACACACACACACACACACACACACACACACACACACACACATATATATATATATATATATATATATATATATATATATATATATATTTATGTAATTTTGTATATAGTTATACTCTTTTTTTCTGGTTACGGACAGAAAGTCGAGGCGGGACGGGCCATCAATTACATGGTAAGGATAGTACGGGTTGTGGTACCCCTGAAAGATCTTCCCCTCGCCTCTCCTCCTTCTCTACTGCCACCAACCCCCAGCCCCCCCCCCCCCCCACCACTCCTCTCTGTTCTGTACCCCTTCCCCCCCTTCCACCCACCCCCTTCCCAATACAAGCGGTGTGGGTGTGTAGGAATCCTCGGCTTCTTCACACATGGCGTCACAACTGATGACTGAGCACCAAGGGGATTGACGCGTGAAATTGCAATCCGCTTTTTTTCGCCTCTCCCCCCTCCCCCCCCCCCCCCCCCTCCTCCTCTCGCGGCGACCCCCGACACAGAACTCTCCTTGCTTGCCATCGACTGTTGTTCTGGAACCTGGTTCTTGTTGTTCCTTATGAATCCTGTGTGTATCTGACTCTCCTCTGTGTGTGTGTGTGTGTGTGTGTGTGTGTGTGTGTGTGTGTGTGTGTGTGTGTGTGTGTGTGTGTGTGTGTGTGTGTGTCGTTGTGTGTGTGTGTGTGTGTGTGTGTGTGTGTGTGTGTGTGTGTGTGTGTGTGTGTGTGTGTGTGTGTGTGTGTGTGTGTGTGTGTGTGTGTGTGTGTGTGTGTGTGTGTGTGTGTGCATCTGTCTAATTGTCTGCTTGTGTGTTTAAGTACTCTCTCTGTGTGTGTGTGTGTGTGTGTGTGTGTGTGTGTGTGTCTGTGACTGACTGACTGACTGACTGTCTCACCCTCAATGTATTTGTCTTTCTCTCTCTGTGTCTGTCAATCAGTTTCTTGTACATATACATGCTTGTCTTTTATGCATAGTTGTGTGCGTGTGTGCATGTACATATATGTATGCATGTATGTGTGAATGCGTGCGTGCGTGCGTGCGTGTATGTTTCTGCGAGCGCCGGCTTCACATTTTGGTTGCGAAATATACAAATTAAAAAAAAAAAATATATATACCAAACCGCACCTCCTGCTATTTTTTTTTTTTATTCATGCAGAATCTAGTCTGCCACTTTCGTGCATGCCAAAATGACTAAATGCGCTTTTATTTAGCCACCTTATAGCTCTAGATGCTGATTTGCAACACAGTTTGAAGAACTAACAGAATCGCTGTCAGTTACAGGTCTGAATCGCAACTAACTAAAGTCGCGTTGGGATTTATTTATTTATTTATTTTATTTTATTTTTTCGCTAATGAAGGAAGAAGACGAGAAAAAAAAATTAAACAGAGAAAATAAGATGAAGGAAAAAAAACCCCCCAGAAAAGAAAGATACAAAAGTTGAAATAAAGAAGAAATAAATAAATGAACGACTGAAAGAAAGAAAGAAAGAAAGAAAAGACCGAGAGACAGAGAAAGAAAGAAAGAAAGAAAGAAAAGGGAAAAAAGAGTGACAGAAAAGAAAAGAAAGATATTAAAAAAAAAAAAAAAAAGTCGTTCTCTGTGCTGCTGACTCTCTGATCCGACTTGGTCACACCGCAGTAGCAGCCGCCTCTGACAACGCCCTGTCTGAGAAAGAGCTTTAGACCCCCACCCCCTCCCCTCCCCTCACTGCTCCCCCCCCCCCCGCCTCCCCCTCTTCCACCATCCACACACACACACACACAAACCCACACACCATCTTTTTCCTTCTTCACCCTTTTTTTTGTTGTTTTGTGTCCTCTGCTGCTTGCTGCATTTCTGCCCCTCCCCCCCCATCCTTGTTCCTTCTGATCCACCCCCTCCCCTTCCCTCTCCCTCTCCCAAAGTCCTACACCCCCGTCATCAAGCCCCCCCCCCCCCACCCCCTCCGGCCCTTCCCCCGCGCTCACCTCTTCCTCCCCGCCTCCTCACTCACCCCTTTACGAATGTCAGGCGGGAGGGGGTTTGATGTAAGGGCGGTGTGGCAGGAGACGGATTTATCATGACCCACAATGCTGAGTGACGTCCCGTGTCTGTCATTGATCGCTGATCAGTCCCTTCAGTCAGGCTGCTGTTCCGGTGACCGCTCCCCCCTCCCGCCACCCACCACCCACACCCCTGACCCACTCTATTCCCATCCTGCCCTGCCCTGACCTGCCCTATCTTGCCCTTCCCTGTCGTACCATGCCCTACCTTGCCCCCAACCCTGCCCTTCTGTACGCTGCCCTGCCTTGCCCTGCCCTGCCTTACCCTGCCCTTCCTTGACCTGCAATGCCCTACCTTACCCTGTCCTACCTTACCCTGTCCTACCTTACCCTCTCCTATCTTACCCTGTCCTATCTTACACTGCCCTTCCTTACCCAACCCTTCCCTACCTTACACTGCCCTGCCTTACCCTACCTTGCCCTACCCTATCCTGCCCTTCTCTGCCTTACCCTACCTTGCCCTACCCTATCCTGCCCTTCTCTGCCTTACCCTACCTTGCCCTACCCTATCCTGCCCTTCTCTGCCTTACCCTACCATGCCCTACCCTACCCTGCCCTTCTCTGCCTTACCCTACCTTGCCCTACCTTACCCTGCCCTTCTCTGCCTTACCCTACCATGCCTTACCCTACCCTGCCCTTCTCTGCCTTACCCTACCATGCCTTACCCTACCCTGCCCTTCTCTGCCTTACCCTACCTTGCCCTACCCTACCCTGCCCTTCTCTGCCTTACCCTACCTTGCCCTACCCTACCCTGCCCTTCTCTGCCTTACCCTACCATGCCTTACCCTACCCCAGCCCTTCTCTGCCTTACCCTACCATGCCTTACCCTACCCTGCCCTTCTCTGCCTTACCCTACCTTGTCCTACTCTACCTTGCCCTTCTCTGCCTTACCCTACAATGCCTTACCCTACCATGCCCTTCTCTGCCTTACCCTACCTTGCCATACCCTATCCTGCCCTTCTCTGCCTTACCCTACAATGCCCTTCTCTGCCTTACCCTACCATGCCCTTCTCTGCCTTACCCTACCTTGCCATACCCTATCCTGCCCTTCTCTGCCTTACCCTACCTTGCCTTACCCTACCTTGCTCTTCTCTGCCTTACCCTACCTTGCCCTACCCTATCCTGCCCTTCTCTGCCTTACCCTACCTTGCCCTACCCTATCTTGCCCTTCTCTGCCTTACCCTACCTTGCCCTACCCTATCTTGCCCTTCTCTGCCTTACCCTACCCTGCCCTTCTCTGCCTTACCCTACCCTTCTCTGCCTTACCCTACCTTGCCCTACCCTACCCTGCCCTTCTCTGCCTTACCCTACCTTGCCCTACCCTATCCTGCCCTTCTCTGCCTTACCCTACCATGCCTTACCCTACCCTGCCCTTCTCTGCCTTACCCTACCTTGCCTTACCCTTCTCTGCCTTACCCTACCTTGCCCTTCTCTGCCTTACCCTACCATGCCTTACCCTACCCTGCCCTTCTCTGCCTTACCCTACCTTGCCTTACCCTTCTCTGCCTTACCCTACCCTGCCCTTCTCTGCCTTACCCTACCCTTCCTTGCCCAACCCCACCCTACCTTACTCTACCCTACCCTACTCCTACCCTGCCATACCTTTTCCCTACACTGCCCTGCCTTTCCCTGCCCTGCCCTACCCTGCCTTGACCAACACTGCCCTACCCTGCCTAACCCTACCCTGGCCTACTTTGCCCTGCTCCACATCCCCAATACTGTAAAAAGATAGATCAATCAGAATATGATTCGGTATAGCCGTATCAATACTGGGCTCTTTTTCTACCTGTGTCCTCCATACTAGTTTTAAAGTCATTAACACTTTAAAAAAAAAAAAAAATCCACAAACATGTCAATCGTTTTAACTCATTTTGAATTTTTTTTCTACCTATGTCCTCCATACTAGTTTTAAAGTCATTTACACTTTTTATTTATTTATTAATTGTGCTGTTTGTTTGCTTTTAAACTCAATTCATTTATTTGTTTATTATTATTATCATTATTTTTTATATTATTATTTATTTATCTATTTATTTTTTATTTTTTTTTGTACGCTTATAGTTGACTTCATCAAGTTTTTGCGCCTTATACATATTATTATTAGTAGTAGCAGTTCTGTTTAAAAAAAAAAAGTATTTATCTTTTTTTTCCCTCAAGGCCTGACTAAGCGCGTTGGGTTACGCTGCTGGTCAGGCATCTGCTTGGCAGATGTGGTGTAGCGTATATGGATTTGTCCGAACGCAGTGACGCCTCCTTGAGCTACTGAAACTGAAACTGAAAACTTGAAAAAAAAAGCCTTTAATGAGTTATTACCATTATTGATAATTATGCTGGTTTTTTGGGTTTTTTTTTACATTTTTTTTTAATAAACCCACTTCAATTTGAAAAAGAGCCTTCAACAAGTTATCATCATTATTAATAATTATGCTGTTTTTTTGTTTGTTTGTTTTTTCTTCTCAATTTGAAAAAAAAAGCCTTCAACGTGTTATTATCATTGTTAATAATTATGCTGTTTTCTTTTAACTAAAAATATATCATCATCATCATCATCATCATCATCATAGGCAAGCAAAGAGAGAGTATCTTTCCAACGTGTTATCTTGGGTCCCAAGCATCTTTCACTTTGATGAGTCTCCTCCAGAATCACAGTGATGAGGACTGATGTGCGTTTGATGTTATTGTTCTCTCTCTCTCTCTCTCTCTCCCTCTCTCTCCACGATTTGTATTGGGAAAACGACGG
>NC_134883.1:14485309-14510309 GCF_041734735.1 Babylonia areolata
CCTTTTTTTTTTTTTTTTTACTCCCGTTTTCCTCATTACAGTGTATTTCGTTGTTGTTGTTGTTGTTTCTTTTGTGTGTGTTTCCTTAATCTCAAAAGCTTCAGCGATTATGCCTATAATGACTGAACACAAATCGTGGATAACTATTTATCTGTACGCTTTGCAATCACTGTAGCTTTTTATCTCATTTTATTTTATTTTGCATTATATATATATATATATATATATATTTTTTTTTAAACAGAAGTATGGAATTCACACACACACACACACACACACACACGCGCGCGCCCGCACAATTGGATATAACTGATATGCAAGTAGGCCTACACGCGGCCAAATGAAACTCTTCCCAAAACCATGAAACCCAGTTGATGTCCCGAGTCCGAAACCCACAACCAGAATACCCAAATTGTGCAATGAGACAATGCCAGCGGTTTAACCCCCCCCCCCTCTTTTTGGTAAACGCCTAGGTCTTATTTTCAAGATTAGGCGTAATTGCTAATAATAATAATAATAATAATAATCATGATGGTAATAATAACGTGTTTGTCAGTGAAGGACCACTTCACGAACATTAGTTTGGGCTTGCAGT
The DNA here is from genome assembly GCF_041734735.1 of Babylonia areolata. NCBI lineage: Eukaryota > Metazoa > Mollusca > Gastropoda > Neogastropoda > Buccinidae > Babylonia > Babylonia areolata. Next base: position 14,485,905 of record NC_134883.1, read on the forward strand.
TCAGGGTGTCAAGTCACCCACCAGTTTTAAATATCAGTATTTTTGTTCAACAAAATCAGTTACATCGTTGAATAATAAAAGTACATTAAAGAAAACAAAGTTGTAGTTACACTTCAGATTCTTGCCACACTGATTAAATTTCATTTCACAAATATATTCATCAACCAAAGGGGTTAAACCGACTCTGTTCAGGAAATGAACGAAAACGGCGTTTGATATGTATACTTGATTATTATGTATACTTATATAGCGCCTAGCCTCGGTCGGAGACCAAAGCGCTTTACAAACACGGGGTCATTCTGCACAACAGGCTGCCTGCCTGGGTTGAGCCGACTGACGGCTGCCACTGGGCGCTCATCATTCGTTTCCTGTGTCATTCAACTGATCAGATTTCAGGCATACACACATACATTCTCTGACAGACATGTAACATTTTACCTGTATGACCGGTTTTACCCCGCCATGTAGGCAGCCATACTCCGTTTTCGGGAGTGTGCATGCTGAGTATGTTCTTGTTTCCCACCGAACGCTGACATGGTTTAAAGGATCTTTAACGTGCGCATTTGATCTTCTGTGTGAGTATACACAAGAAGGGGGTTCAGGCATTAAGCAGGTCTGCACATATGTTGACCTGGGAGATCGGAAAAAATCTCCACCCTTTACCCACCAGGCGCCGTCACCGAGATTCAAACCCGGGACCCTCAGATTGAAAGTCCAACGCTTTAACCACTCGGCTATTGCGTTGCACAAGTGTGTGTCAACGCGCATAAAGCTAACAGGAAAAGGGCGTCGATGAAAAGTCCTTCCTGTCCTTGTGTCAGGTTGTTCCCCGTTCGGTTGGCACAACGAAGGGAAGTCCAGTTGAATTGAAACTGAAGTAGAGCGGTCCGGTTCATGAATCATTTTTCTATTTTTGGGTGCGAGAGAAATGGTGATTGTTTATTGTTCATTGTTATTATTACACAACCCGACGCCAGTAGTGAGCCCTAGGGTGGGTCAGAGAGGCGGAGCTTTTCGGTTTCGACTGGAAGTCTGGTGAATGCCTGTGACTCAGATCATAGACACTACAGAATTCCCTATGAGATATTAGTGTCTGCGCTCAAATGTTTCGTTGTTGCTGCGTCGTCTGCTAGCTTGTCCCCCAGTGCCGAGTTCTGAAGCAGTTAAGGTATTATGATTATTGATTCTTCTTCTTCGTCTTGTTTTTGTTGTGATAATCATTACTATTGTTGTTATTGTTCTTATCATTATCATTATTATTATTATTATTATTATTATTATTATTAACACAATCACTATCATTACTGCGGTCGTGTCTTTTAAAAAGTAAGAATGTCTTGTCTACCGACTTCGCATGTTTATAAACAAACTACTTTCCCCCCATGGGGACACCGGGGGTCTTTCTGTATAAATAGCATCCCCACCTCCTGGAAATTCAGTGCTGGAAATTTCCTTTCTATCACTCTTTGTTTCTGCCTTTTTTCTTCCTTCACTGTGTCTCCATTTTTTGCCTTCCTGGTCCATTCCCCTTTCTTTTTTCAAGCAAATCTTTACACCTTTTTCTTCTCTTTTCCGCAGTCTGTGATGTACTATCAGTGCTGTTTTGCTCTGGCGATTAGTTAGTGAGATGTAAACACTGAGATGGGCACTAGCTGCCCATTCTGCGGTGTCATTTGCCTATACGGCCTTTTTCATGTAATTTTTGTTTGGTTTTAATCAAGTTTTGTATTTTGTTTTCCTGGTTTACGCTCTTTTTTGTAATCTGGGGATGGTAAATTAAGCGGAATGGCTGGCGTCCTCAGCATGGTCTAGTCTTATTTGCCATAAAGAACTAAATGGTTGGGGTATTTGCCATGAACTGTGTTTTGTGGGTTTGTCTCAGTGTTTTTTTTGTGTGTGTTTGTTTATTGTTTGTTTTGTGAATGTGACAGTTTTGTGTTGACGCGGTTAAACATTTGTATGGTTTGACAGTCCTGATATGGCCCTGTGGTCGGCTGGACTATAAGGAACAAAAACAAACACAAACAAACTGCTGTGGTAACATTTTATATACTTGTATGTCGTTCCAGTCGGAATTAACCTTCCATTCCTATTATCGCTTTAATGTACTGATAAGGATGCCATGAATGCAACAACATCTGAATACATTTCCTTGCAGTCGGTCTATCTTAACTTACAATCGTGTCTGTTTCGTTAAACTGCCACTTTTTGGGGGTTTTTTTTTGGCAATATTTTTGCACCTGTTTCCCATCAGTTTTTCTTCGGTCATTTCGTCACTACACGACAGTGATAAACTCTAGGAAGATCTGGACAGTACAAGGTCTTCAGAGAAGCCACCCTCAGTCAAGTGTTTCGGCCCTAAGGTCCTTACATTTAAAGGGGGCCGGGCCGCACCCAGGTCATGATTCCTGGATGCCCTTGTATTGCCGCCTTTTTTTCCAACCTGGTCCTCATCAGGTTCGAACCCGCGCCTCCAGGGTGGTCGCCGCTTCAGGACTGAGTCATCTTTCTGGCAGACGTTATAACCACTGAGCCATCGTACACCTAGTTTGAGTTGGGAATTTTAAAATTCAAAATGCAATACCGAAGATGAATTCACTACGTGATTATCGTTCATTTCGAGAAGAGCAGGGACATTTGTTGTCAGAACACACACACACACACACACAAGAGCGAATGAAGAAGATGAACCCAACACGTGATACTCGTTTCTTTCGATATGAACAGGGGCCACTGCATTTATTATCATTACACACACACACACACACACACGCAGGGAGAAAGAGGGAGGCAAAGTCATAAGATGAACTCCGCACACGATTCTCGTTTATTTCGATGTGAGTAGAGGTCATTGAATTGTTAAGAGAGAGAGAGAGAGAGAGAGAGAGGAGAGAGATACGGATAATATATTCATGAAAAGGCCATTGCTCCTCATGAAGGGATACATACCCATGATCCTGTAAGAAAAACAAGAAGAAATAAGCGGTCATATCATCAAGAACAAACTTCAGTATTCAAAGACAACAGAGTTGATCGCAGTCTGAATGCTTTAAACAAATAAATTGATAAATTGCGAATGGTCTGTTCATGCCGAGAAGCCATGAGTAATGCTATTCTATGCCGACTGGGAAATTTACAAAATTAGGATGATATATTATACCTTGTTCTTTAGTCATGCAGGACAGGACTAGTTAGGACGAAATGTATTTCATTTTCTTCTTCCTTGTTGCAAAGTTTGCACCTCAGATCAGTTGCGTTATGTATTCTATATCGGTAATAATGTATTGCAATTTCAGAAATACCAAGCCTGAATTTTGCCATTGAATACTTTAAGTATCGATCTATGTTTAAATGTAAATAGGTTTTCACATCTGGTACGGTGCAGAATGTTCTGTAAAGATTAAATCTCTCGCTATTACTAACATGAAAATCCCATTTCTGCCATCTGCATGCAGCTAAACTTTCTTTGAACAATCTAAGAAATTCGTCAATACTCTCTACGCCTTGGTTTAACCAAACGTAACCAAATCCATACATATACAATTTACAGCGGATGTTCCAAACCCAGTTTCTTTTGTCACGTGCATCCAGATCGAGCAAGGTTCGATATGATTTGTGTCGTATCTAGACTCATGCATTCTCGTTAACTGAAGCCAATAACTAATACATCTTATTCATGAATTTATATAAATAGGGCATCTGTTTGTTTCTCCATATACAAAATCGTTAGGTGTTCGCATTTCTACTCTTAAAAATCTCTTGAGCGCAAACCAATGTACTTTTTCACAAAGAAATGATGCATTATCTAAACCCTTTATCTCAGCACCATATTGTAACATGGTTGAACTTGTGAATCAAAGAACTTTAAAAGCGTGTTCAGGGAATTATTTTTCAGCGTGTATAATTTCTGTAGAATACACAACAATGCGTTTTCGGCTCCACTGGCAAAGTCACCACATGCTGCCACAAAACTGTCTTGTAGTAAAATAAATTCCTAAATATTAGTATGCATTCACTACAGGCATAGATACTCCATTATAAATCCATCTTTCTGTGGCAGCTAAGTAAACCCCCTTTCTGAATACAATAATATTACTTTTATCCATGTTCACTTTTAAATGTAGTGCAGAGGTTGCACGAGACAAACTATTCAGCTGCGTTTGTATAATCCAATAACTGTTTCAGACAATAAGGCAACATCACCATCAACCAATAATAAGGAAAACAACTCTAAATAGTCATGTGTGAATGTTGCACCGTGCTCTCACTCTCTAATCTCTCTCTCTCTCTTTAGGCAATGCCTAAAACCTTTATCCTCGAGTAATAAAGTTGTTTGAATCTTGAATCTTTAAATCATAACAGAGAGAGAGAGAGAGAGAGAGAGAGTCATTGTGTGTAAGAGTATTGATAGATATCTATTATTACTGTGGGACTTGAGTTCTTGCGAAGAGATGCGGGGTATTTTTAACTTCGGTAACATAAATAATATTTTTTTTTTAAACCCTAAAACATCAACAAACCCCTCAAAATAACAAAAACATTCCAGTTCAGGACTTCAAGTAATGAACGTTTCACCAAAAAGTTTCTAACTCTCTTTACATGTATATATATATATATATATATATATATATATATATATATATATATATATATATATATATATATAACAATAGAAAAAAAGGAAAACAGAACAGTTTCTCACATGCCCGACCGGTTTCGACCACTGGTCTTCATCAAGGGCGTTTACTGGTATGTCAAAATGCAACACACACACCAACAAAGAAAACAAAAAGGTTAACAAAGCTCATGAAAAAAACTCATGTAAAAACTGCATCCAGGGCATGCAGCATGAAAAGAACAGTGTGAAGTGTTGCTTGGGGAATAGGAAGAGAGGCTGGTGAGTAAAGTAGTCAGAGAGGACGAGAGAGAGGTCGAGAAAAAATAGATGGGCAGATAATAGGAGGGGGGAAAAAGAGAGACAGAGAGGGAGGGGGTCAGGGAGGGAGAAGGGACTGTGAGAGAGGAGGAGAGAGAGGGAAAGACAGAGAGAGACAGACAGCGAGAGAGGGGGGGAAGAAATAAGGAGAGAGGGGAGGGACAGACGGACAGATGGCTGGCAATGAGAGAGAGAGAGAGAGGGAGGGAGGGAGGGAGGGAGAGAGAGAGGATGAAGAGACGAAGAGAGAGGGGGAAGAGAGAGGGGGGAGAAAGAGGGAGAGGGAGAGACAGACGGACAGGCGGAGAGAAGGCAGACTGACAGAGAGAGAGAGAGAGAGAGAGAGAGAGAGAGAGAGAGAGAGAGTCCTCTATCATTGTCCTCACCACCCCACAAACACCCCACAAACGCAACCACAGGGACCTCCTTATGACTATTAGTCCCGAATGTTCAGCCCGTAAGGTGCCACTGTTTTCAGTCTGTCCATCCACTTTTTTTCCCTGGTTTGTCTGACTGTGTGTGAATTTCCGTGAATATATTCTATGATGATACATTTCATGTTAGTGATTGTGTGGTTGGATTGGTTGAAGTGGCGTGTGACTAGGGTGCCCGTGTTCTGTTTGATGTGATTGCGGTGTAAGTAGAATCTTGTTTTGAGAGTGTTCTTTGTTTCTCCTATATATTGTGCTTGCTTGCATTTATCACAGAACAATATATATGTGTGTGTGTGTGGTTTTTATCGCTTCGATAACTCCGCCAGATGCTGGTTTACAACCAGCCCCCAGAAGTGCGTGACTCACGCAATGTTTGCAATTACTGCTTCTGGGGGCCATTCAGTATGGACACAGCGTTCCTGTTTTTCATTGTTGTTGTGGCGTTTCATCTTGTCAACTGTCGTCTCCAGACTGTCAGAGCCACTGTCTCAAAATAGGCGGATAGCACATGCCTTCTTTGAGCCCCCTTCCGAACTGAAGCCAGCGGAAGTGTTCAATCAGCCATTTTGCTACTCGTGTCAGTACAGCGCGAAGCAGTAACTTCATAATAATTATGTAGCCGAGCGCTCAGCTGGCTACGATTCACGGCAAGCTTTCACTTGCTCGCGGCGTTAGTTAAGCTGACATAATAATATTATCTGTGTGTGCCTCCACAGCAAGTTTGTGCTACGTGTCACTGCAGTGTTTTCCTGCAATGACTTTGGAAAATAAACCACTGGCAGATATCGAACAAGACAGAACATTTGGCATATCGTGGAGGCAAGTTTAACACGATTTCATTCAAGATACAGGTTACAGTTCAGAAACTACCACCAGTAAGCAGATGACTTCTTAACGGACTGACAGCCAGATACGAATCTCAGTATGGCGTCCAGTTGGCTTCAGCTTTCCTTGCGAATGAGCTGTCCATCTGTTTTCAGACCAGTTGTCAGAACCGATGAAGATTTAGACTGGAATTACATATACAGGGTACACAAAAAGTTAAGGACCACTGTGCACAGTTTTCTTTGGGGGAACACGGTGAACTGCTGCTGCATTATCGGCAAACTGACTTTGACGAGTGATTTACAGTACTTGTAAAAGAAAACAGACATGTATCCCACAAATAAAAGGAGACCGATATTGAAGGGGACATAAAAAAGGCTGTGAGGCCTCGGCAGTCAAATGCCAGTCCCTACACTAGTACTACTACTACAACTGCTAAACTGCAATGTATGCAGCCATTGTAATGAACACCACTCGTAATCACAGATGGTTTCTGGCACGTGTACTTTAATTTTCATTATAATGAAAAACAAAACAAAAAACAAAACAAAAACAAAAGAAAAACAACAACAACAACAACCCCCCCCCAAAAAAAAAACCCAACAACAACCAAACAAACAAAAACAACAACAAAAAACACACAAACAATAACAACAAACGACAAAGCAAAACAAAACCCCAACAAACTATCGTTTGATAACCACTGAATGGCTGTACAATTTTAGCTAAAACATCGAGTTTTAAAACGCATTTGTCAAGCTGTTCATTGTGCACATATGCCATAAGCAGCCGTTTGTGCAGTGAATAAATCCGAGCGGTAGACCATTATATCATGCAGCGTGCATGATTAAGATAACCTTTCGATTTTGAAAAAAGAAGAAGAAGAAGAAGAAGAAGAAGAAGAAGAAGAAGAAGAAGAAAGAAAGAAAAAAAAAGAACTCGTTTCTGCTTTTCTGACGTGGTCCTTAACATTTTGTGCAGTCTGTACCCGGCGTCGACACACGCCACCGACACGATATCGGCTGTAACGATCAGGAAATACAGCATCATGGATCCACTTTTTAATAGAGGCACGGTGGAAATCCGCTTTGTTTGTGCTGTGATTTGATATGCCGCCGCACCATGTAAAACATGCCGCTGATCAACAGCGGTCGTTGTTGCTCACTGTTCTGCCAGCAGTAAACCAAGCACAGGGAAGAAGACTAATCAGGAAGTTAGGCCCTGTATATTACCCTGCCTGTCAGTGGCCATACAGCTGCTGTCGTGAGGAATCCCACTTGGCCATAAATTTTTCCTCTGTGATCTCGTGTGTGTGTGTGTGTGTGTGTGTGTGTGTTTGTTTACAATCTCTCCACCTTTGCAGGTGACCGTCCTCTCCCTCCCTCCCTCCCTTTCTTCCTTCGAGAGCGAACTCACCGTTGTATGAATGTTAGTGCCTGAGAGAGTTCTTCTTCAACATATGGAAACTAAATCTTTCTCACATTTTCATGTTCATTCTCTGGTGTCGTGAATGATTCTTGGCCTTCCTCCTTTTTCATTGCTTTCAAGATAAACACCATAGTGAGTGCCCAATAGTTAAAGTGACACTTTTGATTATTTCTTTCAAGATTATTTCGGTATGTGAAAGAAGTAAACTGATTATTTCTTTCAAGATTGATATGTGGAAGAAGGAAGTGATAAAACATGGTTTTCGTCACGGCAATATCCACAATTTTCCTCCGGCAAGACGGAATAAGCAGTGCTCACGGCAGTATTAACAATTTTGCCCGTCGACTCTTCTGTGTTGAAGTCGGAATTACAATGTACCCAAATAGGTATACCCGTATAGGACAAACGTGTGCACCATTTCTGGTTCGTCATTCTTATATTATACTTTACATTTTTGCCCGTCTGCAATACAAAACATACGTGAAAAAACTACGAAACGGGCAAAAATGTTAATTAGATATATAGAGAATTGTCTACTATAGTTGACGATTTTAAACGAAACTTGGCCCGATTATAAAGGTGTCTAAAAAGGGATGCTTTTGGGGGCATTCCATACACCTAGCAAGGCGCTTGGAAAGAATGGGGGAAACGCAAAGTTTAGGAGAAAATCGGACCGACGGGTCTTTTCGAATTTACCCGTCTGTTGTACAAAACATACGTGAAAACGATTAAGACGGGAGTGTGAATGTATACACAAGTTTGAGTTTGTGTCAGTACTTGCAATGAAACTTGTCTCGAGTCCAAACGTGTCTTAAAACGGATGTCTTTGTGGGGCATTCCATGCATCTAGCATGGGGCTTGAAACAGAAGCGGGAATTTGCAAAGTGAAAGAGAAATTCGAAAAGAATACGGGAACGTTGTCGGTGTCCGATCTGCAATACGGGACGTATAAAGCAGTTCGACTGAAAGCGGTCAGTGTGTGCAATCGCCGGTCATTTGAAGTGAAGACGGAATGAACTGTACCGTGCTTCGCGAGAGGATGAAAACCAGTGTGAAAGACGAGACAATGGGTTCCGATCCTAACATGAACAACTGTGTACTCACGGAGAGAATGTCGATCGGTGGATATACATCATTTTTATGTCTCCTCAGAAACAGTCCACGGCAGGCACTGGTCAGTTTGCATGATAACAGGTGCGTGACTGGAGCCACTGTTTATGACGGAATGAACTGCAGTTTTAAAGGAACACTGGTTTGGCAGTAGAGGCGTTACTGGGACCACCGTTTATGACGGAATGAACTGGAATGTTAAGGGGACATTGGCTTGGATACATGTTACCCAACGGGTGCTCCGGTCAGAGAAGCAGCTCCACAGCAGGGTCCCTGTCCTGTGTCGTCACAGTGCCCTCGTTCCACAGTGCAGTCTCCAGTCGGGGGATCAGGCGGCGGCCTCGTCATGCGTGTTTGGGAAGCTGCCCTCGTGGTGTGACAGTGCCAGTAATGATCTTCTGCACAACACAATATGTGTATGTACTTACAGTCACACACACACACACACACACCCGGCAGAGTGACACACACAATCACACACACACACACACACACACACACACGTTACTATGGTGTTTAGAAGCGAAAACATCTCACCCGTAGACAAAACGGCACCTGCTTGAGATTCACACGTGGAAGGCGGAGAGAAGGGATCCATATGTAAAGTTTTCATCCGTTTATTCCTTCTGAAAATAGTGAAAGATGTCAAACCAGATTTCTTCGCCAGTCTTTGTTTTAGTCTGTCGTGATCTGTCATTCGTGAAATGGGTGACCTGAAATATGCGGTATAGACTCACTCACTGGTGGGTGGTGGTGGTGGTGGGGGGGGGGGGGTCCACACGAGCAGGGCGTGACGGCCCGGCAGTGAACTTGGGTGGTGATGATGCCAGCCTTTCAGCTGCTCTGTGGGTTTCCTGCAACAACATACTTCAGTGTTCGTGACTGCATCACATGGCAGTGTTGTAGGCTTACTGAGATAAAACGGAATGAATCGATATTGAAACAAACATCGTGTGAAAGTCAGTTTCACGTTTGTAAACAGAATGGAGTGCAATGTTAATACTTGTGTGTTCTCTTTAATTTCTTATCTGTTAAAAGTGTGTGATTCTAGACGAATGTAATAGGGATTCTTTTCGTCTTTTATTATATGCCCCATAGTGTCCCAACACCATCACTTACCATACCACCCTCCCACCGCACCCCCTCCCCCTCACACACACACACTTCGGAGACTTGTATACGCGCAGGCATACCCCTGCACAGCCTCACCACACACACACATGATGACACAGCGTCATTCGCAAAAACTGACTGAATGAAAATAATAAAACAGCTTGCATGAAACACGTGTGTACGACGGAAAAACAGGATGACGGCAGTCTCCTGTGGTGGGCCGGTTCGTTCCTTTCGGCCTGTTTCGTTGTACGTCCTTGCTGTATCGGTTCCGACAGCACTGACCGGGTACACGTGGAAATCCAGACACTCGGATTTCCATTCCCTGTATTGCAGTGCTCAAATGCGTTGCACAGAGGACTTCACATTAAAAATGAGCGGGACTGGTGGGACCTTCCTTGACAACGATTTTAACTCACTCAGTACGGCCAGTCCTCTCTTCTCTTCCACACAGACCCCTCGGATGTCCAGTGGGTGTCTGAATGACCCAACCTTTAGCTTCCGTCGTCAGAATTGTGGTATTGTTTGTCAACATTCACCTCTTCAGTACAAGAGCCTTCCGTTTGCAATATTTTGATAGTGGTAATTGGGGTGAAACGCTGTTAACGTCGTCTCTTTCGCCGTTCGTATGCAGAGAGTTAACGACCGAGTCAGTGTCCGTGCTGAACTTGAACCGTTTCAATTGGACAGCTGGACGTCCCTTTCTCGTGATGCATGCGCCGGCTGTGAATGTTCAAGTGAGCGATTTCGCGCGCGTGCGCGCGCTCGTGTGTGTGTGTGTGTGTGTGTGTGTGTGTGTGTGTTCATTCCGTGATTGCCCGTGGTGTGTGTTAGACAGCTTCTTTCCTCGACAGCACGTGTCACGTACGTGTGTGCTGTGTCCTTGTGTTGCATGTCAGTATGCTCCTGGCTTTCCGTGGAGAACTGAGGACGAGACAAAATAATTAGCTGCACAGATGGCCATTCTTTCCATACGCACAGACTTGTTCATGTTACTTTCTGAACCCATTGTCTAGTCCTCCACTCTGGTTTTCATCCTCCCGCGAAGCACGGTGCAGTTCATTCCGTCTTCACTTCAAGTACAAGATTGTACACAGTGACCTCTTTCCTACGTCTCCTTTGTGCACATCCACTTCGGCAGACCAGGGACAGGTCGTGCATGTACAATTACAACATTTCTTCAGCATGTGTCTGTGTGTCAGTGTACAGTGACAACTTCATTCCGTGTTTGTGTGTCCGAATAGTCGCCGGGGCTGACAATTTCATTCTGTAACTGATGATGTTGTGCGTGAACACTCACAAGTTCATTCCAGGATTGTGTGTGTAGGCACTGACAACTGACTTCATTCCGTAGTTTGGTGCGTGTACACTGACAACTTCATTCCGTCAAAGTGTGTGTGTGGCTCTGTGCAAAACATGTGGAATCATGTATCGGTAAGTACAATCGCAAACCATTGTGTCGTCGTACACTTTCGTTTTCAGCCTCGCGCGACCGGGACTGACACCACACTTCATTCCGCCGTTTACAGTTTCGAAGTGCACAACTCTTGCGCGCCTACCTCTTGCCATCGGAATTGCGCACGACCGTTTACAAATAATTCAGACGGGCAAAATCGAAAATACCCGTCCGTGACATTTTCTCCTTCACTTTGCGTATCCCCCATTCTTTCCAAGCCCCTTGCTAGGTGCATGGAATGCCCCCAAAAGCATCCCTTTTTAGACACCTTTATAATCGGGCGAAGTTTCGTTTAAAATCGTCAACTATAGTAGACAATTCTCTATATATCTAATTAACATTTTTGCCCGTTTCGTAGTTTTTTCACGTATGTTTTGTACTGCAGACGGGCAAAAATGTTAAGTAGAATATAAGAATGTCGAACCAGAAAGGTGGACAACTTTTCGGTCCAAAGGGTATACCCATTTGGGTACACAGTGATTCCGACTTCAACATAGAAGAGTCGACGGGCAAAATTGTTAATATTGCCCGTGCTCACAACTCCGCCATTCACGCATGGGGTCGGGGGAGTAGGAAGGAATGTGCACATAGCCTTCGTCACTCTGTGCTATGTGAACGAGGTAACTGATTATTTCTTTCAAGATTACTTTGATGTACGAAAGAAGAAAGTGATAAAACATGTTTTTCGTCACTTTGTACTTTGTCCAGTTCCTCGCCTTCCCACTCCCCCCCCCCCACACACACACAACCCCCACCTTTCCTTCCACTCCCAGTTTCTCTCTCCCTCTCCCCGCATCCCCCCACCCCCTGTCCCTCCCCCCCCCCGTCCCTTCCTTTCAACCCACCTAGACTAAAACGAATTTCAGTTTGGTCAGAAGGTCTGCTCACTCACTGTTCATATGCCATCATCACAAAGGCCTGACGCGCCACGGCAGTGACACAACATCATGTGTCAATCACAAAACGAGTGCGCCTTGACTCAGCCAGTGAGCGTAGAACTCGAGTTATGTCACTGACTGTGCAGACTGCGTGTTGGAAAGCTTCCCCGTTTGACTGTTGTTGAACTTTGGTAAAGTAATATCATTGCTGCACCAAGTTTTGAACTGAGGTTCCTTCCTTCCTGTTGTGTCCTCACCCTTTGTGTGTGTGTGTGTGTGTGTGTGTGTGCAGTATCCACATTTCTTCCCCTGTGCTCTTTCCTTTCAGTTTCGTTCCGAAGTCTGAACATTTGTAAATTTGTTCAAACAACCTTGTAATTTATACCTTACATTTCTTCCCTGTCAACAGACGTAAAGATGCCCAAAGAGTGGAGGAGAAGAAATGTAGAATATATATGGCAATGTTATTAACCAATTTACAAGTGTTTCCATCTTATAAACAGAAAAAAAGTACAGGGTAAGAAATGTACAGTATATATTACAGTGTTATTAACTGATTAAAAATTCGTTTCCGTCTTATAAACGGAAATGTACAGGGAAAGAAATGTGAACATTGCCACTTTAAAATTAAAATTTTTTTTTTTATTTAACGAATGAATTATGCTGATCAAAGGCAATATAACCCTCAAGAGGAAGACGTCCAAATCTTCTTCTTCGATCGTGGGCTGCAACTCCCACGTTCACTCGTATGTGCACGAGTGGGGTTTTTACGTGCATGACCGTTTTTACCCCGCCATGTAGGCAGCCATACTCCGTTTTCGGGGGTGTGCATGCTGGGTCTGTTCTTTTTTCCATAACCAACCCAACGCTGACACGGTTTACAGGATCTTTAACGTACGTATTTAATCTTCTGTTTGCGTATACACACGAAAGGGAGTTCAGGCACAAGCAGGTCTGCACATATGTTGGCCTGGGAGATCGGAAAAATCTCCACCCTTTACCCACCAGGCGCCGTCACCGAGATTCGATCGAACCCGGGACCCTCAGATTGAAAGTCAAAAGCTTTACCACTCGGTTATTGCACCCGTCAGACGTCCAAATACAACGAATACTGATTGCCATCCTGATCTGCAATCTGAATGTTATCACGGTGAAGTAACGTGCATACGTACTTGTCTGCAGCTTTCAAGGGGGTTAAAGTTGGGAGTCGGTTGACATCTGACGTCTGGCAGAGGCACAGAGAGAGAGAGAGAGGGAGGGGGGAGGGAGAGAGAGAGAGAGGGGGAGAGAGAGAGGGAGAAAGAAATGGGAGAGAGAGAGGGAGAAAGAAAGAGAAAAAGAGAGGGGGAGGGTAAGAAAGAGAGGGAGAGAGAGGGAAAAAGAAAAAGAGAGAAAGAGAGAGAGGGAGAAAGAAAGTGAGAGGGGGAGAGAGAGAGAGGGAGAAAGAAAGAGAAAAAGGGGAGAGAGGGGGAGAAAGAGAAAAAGAAAGAAAGAGGAAGAAAGAAAGAAAGAAAGAAAGAGAAATAGAGTGAGAGAGATCGATAGATAGAGAGAGAGAAGGAGAGGGAGAGAGGTGACAGACAGATAGGACTGGGAGACCGAGAAAAAGGGTGGAGTGAGACAGAAGCATGAGGTGAAGCAAACAGGATTGATGCTCATCATTACACTGCACAAGTCTTTTTCACCAGTCGTCTCTTATCGCAGTGGCACGGGCTCTGTACGCGAGCAAGCATGAGAGAGAGAGAGATAGACAGGAGACAGAGAGAGATATAGAGAGACAGAGAGAGAGGGAGAGAGAGAGAGAAAGAGAGAGAGAGAGGCTTTGATATTTTATTGTCATTAACTTGCAAAGGTCTATCGACAAGGGGGTGATAAGGGTTATTTCTTATATCAACACAATTATAATACAGCACACTGTGTGTGTGTGTGTGTGTGTGTGTGTGTGTGTGTGTGTGTGTGAGAGAGAGAGAGAGAGAGAGAGAGAGAGAGAGAGAAGCGTTTTGATATTTTATTGTCATTAACATGCAAAGGTCTATTGACAAGGGGGTGATAAGGGTTATTTCTTATATCAACACAATTATAATACAGCACTCTCTCTCTCTCTCTGTGTTGACAATCTTCTCTTATCGATGTTCAGGCCATAAGAACGACCAAGTCTGTCTGCTTGCACTCCTTTCAACACTGAGTCATGGAGCAGGGTAACTCGTGGGAGTTGGGAAATCTTGTGGGTGTCCTGACGATTCTCGTCCTCGTCGTTGTCCGTGGTGTCGCTTCCAGAGTCCTGTGTTTCCTCTGAACTCTCCCTTATCCAGCTGTTGGCGTTGTTTCCGTGTCTGTTCGCGTTTTGTTGTGGCGACCTCTTTTTCTGTGTAGAGGCTTTCTCTTTTCTGTCGTGTTTGGCTCCTTTTGAAGGGCCAGTTCGGGTTGTACGTGCGGATAATAAGTCACTCGAAGACTTTACAGCCATGTTGATTGAGGGGGCTGCCTTCGCCGGCTCAACTGCTCAACTGTTAAAAAAAAAAAGGGGGTGGGGGGTGGGGGGGGGGGGGGGGGGGGGGGGGAAACAATGTATGTCTGCAATGACTGTCGTTTATATGCAGTTGGAAAATGTGTATTTCAACATAACTGCAATTGTGTAGCGTCCACCAGCCGTCAAACGAAACAAATGTATTTAATCACATTCCTGAGCACGATATAAGCTATTAGCTTGTTGTTGCTCCGCTGTCTATCTGTACATGTGTGACAAAAGAAAGAGAAATAGAGAATAGAGAATAAAATTTTGTTTAAATCAACTGTTCATCCTGGTGTGACTGAGTGTTTGCTGCTGACCGGTGTCTGGTGTTTGGTTTTGTCATGAATACCCGCAGAATATGTGTTCTGACTATAGAAAGGGCACAATTCAACTGATGGTTTTACGGTGGATGTTGATTGAATTTGATTTGAGGGAATGGACGAAGGCAGAGGGTTCATTCACAGTGGGTTTCTTTGGTGAGAAAAAGGACTTGATGGACGATTTCAGGTTTGTAGATGCCTTCTCTTCTGTTTGGACTGTGGCATGGGATGTGGTCACTTGAATGGATGGTTCCTGTGGGAGTTGGTGGGACCGTAGAGCTTCTTTTATATTTGACATCAGTTCCTCTTGGCGTTTAGGATGTTGAAGATCGGCAAGGGACGAGGCTACATTTTCCACTGCGCGCTCGAGGTTCCGCAGGATTGACGTCACTGTTTGCAAGGTCTATTGACAAGGGGGTGATAAGGGTTTAGTTCTTATGTCATCACAAGTACAATGCAGCACACTGTGTGTGTGTGTGTGTGTGTGTGTGTGTGTGTGTGTGTGTGCGCGTGTGTGTGCGCGTGTGTGTGTGGTGTGTGTTTGTCTGTGTGTGTGTGTGTGAGAGAGAGAGAGAGAGACGCACTTTGATATTTTTACTGTCATTAACCTGTATAATTATGTCTATTGACAAGGGGGTGATAGGCATAAGGGTTATTTCTAATGTCAACGCAAGTACAACACAGCACACCCTGTGTGTGTGTGTGTGTGTGTGTGTGTGTGTGTGTGTGAGAGAGAGGGAGAGAGAGAGAGATCACTCACTGGTCTATCTCCAATCACTTTCAATCCACAGACCCAGGCTCGCGCTGACTGGAACGGCCAAGCAAAGCAGTGCGAGTGAACGCCGCGTGGTGCGCTGTCCTCAGCAGGCAGGCAAGGCATCTGTCGTCTGCCACCACGCACGCGTACTTTCCCTTTCTCCTCTGCTTGCCGTGCACCGGAGAGTTCTTTTTTTGCCGGGGAAGTAACTGGCCTTCGGGTTCCCGAGTTACCTCTGAACAGCGTGAACCGCGCGTTGTCAGTCAGTGCCAGGCGTGTCGCTCTTTTTCCTGCTGTTGATTGTCTTCATGTATGAATAGCCTACCCTGGATGAATTACATTACATTGTGCAACGAAAAAAAAAAAAGTAGCTGATATATTATGCAGCAAGAACTACCGCTGATAAACTAGCGTGTAAAAAATAATATAAAAAAAAATAAGAAAAGAAAAGAAAAAGCTTCCTCGCTGATCGCGCAAAACTTAACGAGTGCTTTAAACTTGTTTTAAAACTGCTTCAAGATAAATAAACCGCAGCTGTGTGTTCTTTGTGCTCAGTGACCGTGTCTGAGAAAGCAGATGATTTATAGGTGTGTTGAATTTACTATATCGAAACGAAATCGGCTGACAAAAAGAACAGTTTCTATCGGGTATTATTCCACTGATATGACGTGTAAATACATAGGGATTTTTTTAATGCTTTTCTTGTGGAAATAAGAATTAACAAGAGTATGCGTGTTGTGGTATCTCAGACACTATCTGCTGTAAACAATCACGAAATGCTGTGCACATAATAAAAAAATTACTGACGTCGTGGGAATGGAATGCTTTTGCTAAGAAAAACAACAACAAAAAAACAACAACCCAACAACACTCGGACGGAATTATGTGTCGAAAAGATTGATTGATTGATTGGTATGGACACTTATACAGCGCCTATCCTCGGTCGTAGACCAAGCTCTAAGCGCTTTAAAAACATGGGGTCATTTGCACAACAGGCTGCCTACCTGGGTAGAGCCGACTGACGGCTGTCAGAGAAAAACGCTCGAACGAGAGTTGGAAAAAAACAAAACTACAACAAAGAAGAAGGGACTTGAGTTGTAGATGAGCACATTAGATAAGGAATGACAGGCCACGTTCAACAATGTTTTTCTCTTCAGCAGTAGCGACGTCCTCCATGTTTTTCTTGTGCCGGTCATCGGACACAGGGGGTCTGCAGGCCACAGGACAAAAATCGTCACTTTTCATTCCGTACTCACTCTTCGTCGACACTTAGAATTAACCAAATAATATTTTGGAGGAATACACATTGACGGGATGGGCTTGATTTTATATGTTTGTGTATGTGTGCGCGTGTGTTTGTGTGCGTGTGCAATGCAGTGTTGACTGAAAACTTTTTTTTTTATTCCACCAGAATTGTGTGTAGTGTCCAGTGATCACCATGAAAATCTTTTTGTTGAGGTCAGTTAAAAAGCCCAAGGGGGTGCGCGCAGTCCCCGAGTCCGGGTGTTCTGCCGAGAAAAGTGACAGCTGGCGAGTGGTTGCCTTGTTGTACACCTTTACAGTACACTACAATACAAAGGTACCGTTCCAGCAGCAGCGCCAATGAGGAGAAGTGATTCGGAACACACAAGGCAAACGACTGGTATTGTTCGAGAGTTGCTTCTGGACATAGAAACAGCTCATTCCTTATTCCTGCACGAATGAATAAAGTGTTTTTTTTTCATTTTTGGAAACCGGGAGTCTAACGGAGAGATTTTCGTTCAAACGGACAAAAGAAAACGAATTCGTTCAGTATAGTTGAGAAAGGGAAAATACACCAACAAGGACAGTATTCAATGGTGTGCTTTGATAGCGTATATCAGCCTCAGAAGCCGGTATCACACTATTATGATTTTCAACCGGAACACGCGCCAGCCGTTCAGAAGTGCAGCAGACCTCACACACAGAAACACTGATTTGCTTGTGTGTCTTTCAGCGTCTGCCACCACCACCACCACCACCACCACCACACCATCACTCTACCACCACCACCCGAGGAAAGACCTCACCAGCCACAACCACCACCACCAGCCAGGCACGTGCTGAGGGGATCCCCCGAGCAACACGATGACGCCGCAGGTCCAACCCGCGTCTCTCCGAACGGCCACCATGCTGATCCGCGTGCTGACCCTGGCGCTGACCTCGGTGACCTCGGTGACCTTACTGGACAGCACGCTGTCCCAGAGCATGGGCGGGCGGTACTACTCCTACCCGGCGGCGAAGGCCACCCGCATCCGCGAGTCAGAGCCCGAGCCCGGCAACCTGAAGGTGGACCTGAAGGGGCAGGTGGTGTTCGGCGGGCTGTTCCCCATGCACGAGAAGGGCACGCAGGGCCGCAACTGCGGCAAGATCAAGAAGGAGAAGGGCATCCAGCGGCTGGAGGCCATGCTGCTGGCCGTGGACCTCATCAACCGGGACCCGAACCTCCTGCCCGGGGTGACGGTGGGCATGCGCATCCTGGACACGTGCAGCTACGACACCTTCGCGCTGGAGCAGTGCATGGACTTCATCAAGGCGCAGCTGTCCACCATCGACCTGGAGGACTACCGTTGCGAGGACAACAGCTCTCCGGCCTACAACCGCCTCAAGCCCGTGGTGGGCGTCATCGGGGCCGCCTCGTCCACCGTGTCCATCATGGTGGCCAACATCCTGCGGCTGTTCAAGGTCAGTCAGTGGTGGTGTTGGTTGTTTGTTGGTGGTGTTTGTTCGTTTGTGGTGGTGGTGTTGTTCGTTGTTTGTTCGTGTTTTGTCAGTTGCTTTGCTCCTTTGTTGATGGTGCTGGTGTTGTTTGTTCGTTGGTGTTGGGGTGTTGTTTGTTCGTTCGTGTGGTGTGTTGTGTTGGGGGTGTTCTGGCTTTTCATGGTTAGCCTGTGGAGTTGTTTGTTCGTTGTTGTTGTTCGTTTTTTGTTGTTGTTGTGGTGGTGGTGTTATTTGTTCGTTTGTGGTGGTGGTGTTGTTTGTTCGTTTGTGGTGGTGGTGGTGGTGTCGTTGTTTGTTCGTTTTTGGTGGTGGTGGTGGTGTCGTTGTTTGTTCGTTTGCTGTAGTGTAGTTGTTGCTGGTGCTTTGTTATGCTGGGGTATTTCGACTCTGTTGTTGTTGTTCATTGTTGTTGTGCCGGTGAGTTCAGGTTC
The DNA here is from genome assembly GCF_041734735.1 of Babylonia areolata. Lineage (NCBI taxonomy): Eukaryota > Metazoa > Mollusca > Gastropoda > Neogastropoda > Buccinidae > Babylonia > Babylonia areolata. The sequence goes on from NC_134883.1 coordinate 14,504,844, forward strand.
TTTAAGGTCAGTCAGTGTTGTTGGTCGCTGGTGTTATTGTTGTGGTGGTGGTGGTGTGTTCTGGTTCCTCAAGGTCTGTCAGTGTTGTTGTTGTTGTGCTGTGATGTTCTGGTTATTCACGTTCGGTCAGTGCTGTAATTGTTTGTTTGTGTTTGTTGTTGGTGGCAGTGTTGTTGTTCGTTGGTGTTGGTGTTGTGCTGTGATGTTATGGTTCATCAAGGTCTGTCAGTGTTGTTGGTGTTGTGCTGTGACGTTATGGTTCATCAAGGTCTGTCAGTGTTGTTGGTGTTGTGCTGTGACGTCATGGTTCTTCAAGGTCTGTCAGTGTTGTTGGTGTTGTGCTGTGACGTTATGGTTCAAGGTCTGTCAGTGTTGTTGGTGTTGTGCTGTGACGTTATGGTTCTTCAAGGTCTGTCAGTGTTGTTGGGCTGTGACGTTATGGTTCTTCAAGGTCTGTCAGTGTTGTTGGTGTTGTGCTGTGATGTTCTGGTTCCTCAAGGTCTGTCAGTGTTGTTGGTGTTGTGCTGTGACGTTATGGTTCAAGGTCTGTCAGTGTTGTTGGTGTTGTGCTGTGATGTTCTGGTTCTTCAAGGTCTGTCTGTGTTGTGCTGTGATGTTATGGTTCTTCAAGGTCTGTCAGTGTTGTTGGTGTTGTGCTGTGACGTTATGGTTCTTCAAGCTCAGTCAGTGTTGTAATTGTTCGTTTGTGGTGGAGTTGTTGTTGTTGTTGTTGTGCTGCAATGTGTCGTTCGTGTGGTGATGTGGGGTTTTATTGGTGGCCAACATCTTCAGACTCTTTCAGGGTTAGTTACTGGAATGCATTGTTCGTGGTCGGTGGTGGTGTTGTGGTTGTAGACGTGGTGTGGTGTGTTGTGGTGTTCGTGGTTGTTGTTTGTTGTGGTAGTGGTGTTGGTGTTGGTGGTAGTGATATTGGTGTTGGTGGTAGGGGTGATGTTGATGTTGGTGGTAGTGATATTGGTGTTGGTGGTAGTGATGGTGTTGGTGTTGGTGGCAGTGATATTGGTGTTGGTGTTGGTGGTAGTGTTGGTGGTAGTGTTGGTGGTTGTGATATTGGTGTTGGTGGTAGTGATATTGGTGTTGGTGTTGGCGGTAGTGGTGGTTTTGGTGTTGGTGGTAGTGATATTGGTGTTGGTTTATAGTGGCGGTTTTGGTGTTGGTGGTAGTGACATTGGTGTTGGTGGTAGTGTTGGCGGTGTTGGGTTTGGTGTTGGTGGTAGTGATATTGGTGTTGTTGTTGGTGGTGGTAGTGGTGTTGGTGTTGCTGTGTCCCTCATGTGGTGATGGTGGTGGGGTGTTGGGTGAGGTGTGTGGTGAATGGTGGCTGTAATATGTTGGTGTGGTTGTTTTTGTAAGAGCTCTCTACATTAGTGTTGATTAACATACAACAAAAGAGTGGTAACTCCCTCCAAACAACAAGGCACATTAACTCACTCAGTACGGCCAGTCCTCTCTTCTCCTCTGCACAGACCCCTCGGATGTCCAGTGGGTGTCTGAATGACCCAACCTTTAGCTTCCGTCGTCAGAATTGTGGTATTCTTTGTCAACATTCACGTCTTCAGTATAAGAGCCTTCCGCTTGCAATATTTTGATGATGGTAATTGGGGTGAAACGCTGTTAACGTCGTCTCTTTCGCCGTTCGTATGGAGAGAGTTAACTTCAAGTCAGGGCTGCTAATGCTGCCGATTCAGCTAGACAGCACACAGGTAAATGAAAGATACATTGGAACAGAGCCAGAGACTTTGCTCTCTTTGTTGTTTATTAATTCATTTACTCTCCTATTATTTATTCACCTTTTTTTTTCTTTTCTCAAGGCCTGACCAAGCGCGTTGGGTTACGCTGCTGGTCAGGCATCTGCTTGGCAGATGTGGTGTAGCATATATGGATTTGTCCGAACGCAGTGACGCCTCCTTGAGCTATTAAAACTGAAACTGAAACTTTACTCTCCTTGCCTCCTTGTTTCACGTTCAGCAGTGTTGGTTGTGGTGTGTGTGTGTGTGTGTGTGTGTGTGTTGTGTGTGTGTGTGTGTGTGTGTGTGTGTGTGTGACTCTGTGTGACTCTGTGTGTGTGTGTGTGTGTGTGTGTGTGTGTGTGTGTGTGTGTGTGTGTGTGTGTGTCTCTGTGTGTGTGTGTATGTGTGTGTGACTCTATCTGTGTGTGTGTGTGTGTGTGTGTGTGTGTGTGACTCTCTCTCTCGGTGTGTGTGTGTGTGTGTGTGTGTGTGTGTGTGTGTGTGTGTGTGTGTGTGTGTGACTCTGTGTGTGTGTGTGTGTGTGTGTGTGTGTGTGACTCTGTGTGTGTGTGTGTGTGTGTGTGTGACTCTGTGTGTGTGTATGTGTGTGTGACTCTGTCTATCTCTCTCTCTCTCTGCGTGTGTGTGTGTGTGTGTGACTCTGTGTGTGTATATGTGTGTGTGTGTGTGTGTGTGTGTGTGTGTGTGTGACTGTGTGTGTGTGTGTGTGTGTGTGTGTGTGTTGGTTTTGTGTTGTTGTTGTAGTATAGTGGTGGTGGTGTGGTGCAGTTGTAGCGTGCTTTGTTGCGTGTCAGTCATTCGTTATGACGGTAGGGTTTAGTCGCAGGGCTGTGTTTGAGCGGTAGTGTGGTGTGCTATGACATGTCCATCTGGTTGTCCTTGTGGTGGCTGGTAGTGGTGGTGGTGGTGGTGGTGGTGCAGGTTGTGGTGATAGCAGTGGTGATGGTGGTATAATTTGTTTTGCATGCGCGCGCAAACAAACATACCTCGCGGGTTTGATGATAAGGAATAAGGGAACGTCCGTTTGTGTTGTGGGATGGATGACCGACAGTGTCTTGTGAAATCCACTACAGCCCGATTCGTGATGTGTGTCGTGAGTGATCAAAAATCTGCAGGCTGTGCTAGCCATCACGGACGACAACGGTCACGTTATTTGTATTTGTCCATGGTCCACTTGTGTCGTAGCTTCTACCCAATGAGGACAGGTTTTCAGGAACCTTAGACAGACAAATTCTTCTCCCTATGAAGAGCGGCACCCGTCACACATCACTTATTTTTTTTTAGTAACTCTGCTGCACCCCTTTGACTTATTCTGTGCGTTTCTGAACATGAGAGAGAGAGAGAGAGAGAGAGAGAGAGAGGGGTGGGGTGGGCGCGGGGAGGGGGGGGGGGGGGGAGATTGAGAGAGATGCATGCGGGCGGTAGGGGTGCTGGTGTTGGAGGTGAACGCGCGCACACAGCGAATGTTAGAATTATCCCCCAAGTAATTTCCCTGATATCGACAACCATGTGCTGTAAGCAGAACGTAAAGCTGCATTTCATATCATAATGATGATGATGATATGAACAAACCCTGGTTAAAACCACGCGCACACACACACACACGCACGCACGCACGCACGCACACACACACATACGCACACACACGCACGCACGAACGCACACACACACACGCACGAACGCACACACATACACACACATGCACACGCACTAACGCACACACACACACAAACACACACACACGCGCGCACGCACGCACGTTGATTCAATAGAAAACGAAGATACCAGAACTTGCATTTATAATCCATTCTGTCACACAGACACACACACACACACACACACACACACACACACACACACACACACACACACACACACACACACACACACACACACACACACACACACACACACACACACACACACACATACACACCACAGAGAGAGACACAGAGAGACTCACGCATATGCACATAATCATGTACTCACTCGTGATCATAATAACTGTTCAAAAATACCAGTTCTTCATTTGTTTGTTTGGAAAAAAAAAAGATCCACAAGATTGTGAACGTGAGGTTTAAACTCAGTGAGGAGGAGGAGGAGGAGGAGGAGGACTTGTTTCTTGTATTCCCTCCCTTCCAGTCCTCTTTGATCCCAGTCGTTAACGCCTCAGGGTGGAATTATTAATGAACAAAACAAAACAAAACAAAACAAAACAAAACAAACAAAAAAACTCCCTGGGAATTCGACAAGCTTTCGAGGAGGGATTTCTGTTTTGATCTGCAGGTTGTTGGGGCTTAGATATTGATTAATGAATTACTGGAGACACTTCTCCTCCCTGTTATTCAAGTTTCAAGAGAGCGATACCCATGCCTACCCTCTCTCCCCTCCCACCCTCCCACCCCCAAACTCCCGCTTCCTTACCTTGCCACCCGCATCCGTCCGCCTTCCCCTCCTTCACACTCCAGCAGTCCCCCCACTTTTACAGCTGCTTCTACCTCCACCCACACCTCCTTCCCCCTTCCTTCCTCCACCCTCTTTCATCAGATCATCTGATTAATGAGCTGCGCTTACTAGTAGTCTGCTGACAGTATATCATCGACACAGTTGGTTTTTTTTCATAGCCAGAACTATTTCGCTTGTTGGACTGGCGAACTAGCCGAGTGGTTAAAGCGTCGGGCTTTCAAATTGACGATCCCGGGTTCGAATCTCGGTGACGGCGCCTAGTGGGTAAAAGGTGGGGATTTTTCCGATCTCCCAGGTCAATATATGTGCTGACCTGCTTTGTGCCTGAATCCCCTTCGTTTGTATATGCAAGCAGAAGATCAAAATACGCACGTTAAAGATCCCGTAATCCATGTCAGGGTTCGGTGGGTTATGGAAACAAGAACATACCCAGCATGCAGCTCCCGCCCCCCCCCCCCCCCCCCCCCGACACTCCCACCCCCCGAAAACGGACTATGGTCGCCTACATGGTGAGGTAAAAGCGGTCATACACGTAAAAGCCCACTCGTGTACATACGAGTGAACGTGGGAGCTGCAGCCCACGAACGAAAAGAAGAAGAAGAAGAAGAAGAAGAAGAAGAAGATTTTGCTTGTTGACGAATATTTCCGTTTGTTTCTTAACACTTGCCAATAGTGACCAACAACTCGTTACTCATCTGGCAATGGATTACGAGTTTTTTTGGTGTTGTTACCAATTCATGTCACTTCGAGACCTTTTTCTTGTTATGACTAGTGAGCGTTTAGATAACTTTTTGATTACTGGTTTCGTTTCTTGTTGCAACTGTATTTTTTGTGGTTGTCAACAAATAATTGCTGATCTCAATGACCAATAATTGCTTTCCTTTTCCGACCATCAGAATATGGTCCTTCACAATTTATCAAGAAGTGTGTTCCTTGCTTTCCTTTTCCGACCATCAGAATATGGTCCTTCACAATTTATCAAGAAGTGTGTTCCTTGCTTTCCTTTTCCGACCATCGGAATATGGTCCTTCACAATTTATCAAGAAGTGTGTTCCTTGCTTTCCTTTTCCGACCATCAGAATATGGTCCTTCACAATTTATCAAGAAGTGTGTTCCTTCACAGTTTAGCTTTCGTGTTGGTGATCGGATCGATGTTCATGACAAGTTAGAAACGAGACAGTGTCTTGCTGACCAACGTGCTGAAGGCAGGGTATTGGACACAGCCGAA
>NC_134883.1:14515309-14530309 GCF_041734735.1 Babylonia areolata
CCCATGGCAACGAGAGTGTTGTCCTCTGGCGAAATTACGTAAAATGAAATCCACTTTCATAAGTACACAAATATGTAAGCATGCATTCAAGGCCTGACTAAGCGCGTTGGGTTATGCTGCTGGTCAGGCATCTGCTCAACAGATGTGGTGTAGCGTGTATGGATTTGTCCGAACGCAGTGACGCCTCCTTGAGAAAGTGAAACTGAAACTGTCAAAACAAAAAAAAAAAAAACGAAAACCAAAAAAACCCCAAAAAACCCCCAAACAAACAAAGCAAAACAAAACAAAACTTGGAGCGTCTGTGTACATCGTCTCTTGTAAATTTCAGGCACCGCTTTGCACTTGCTTTGGGAAATAGGATCGAGGAAAGCCGAGTTTGTGTGTGTGTGTGTGTGTGTGTGTGTGTGTGTGTGTGTTTTCTCTCTCTCTCGTAAACTTTCCCTTTTCACTGCCCCCTTAAAGGGCCCCGCTGTCACACACTCACACACACACGTTGAGGACGAAGTTGTGGACACTGTCACTTTTGTAAATATGAGCCTGTCTCTGGGGCTCTTTGGAGGTTGGGAAATTGATTTTTTTTTTTTTTTTTTTTTTTAAATAAAAAGGCGGAAAGTATTGCAGATTTGTCTGCGAGTAGAAAACTCCTGTATCGCCATGCGCTGCCGGGTCAGCTTGACATTATGCAGTAAGAAAAGTTAAAGAGCAGATAATATCGATTCTTACTTTAAAAAAAAAAAGAAAAGAAGTTTTTCCGCGTGTCACGCGTGTCGCGTTACGCACACTTGCGTACCCACCCACGTTAACCTCTCTCTCCCTCTCTCTCTCTCTGTGTGTGTGTGTGTGTGTGTGTGTGTGTGTGTGTGTGTGTGTGTGTGTGTGTGTGTGTGTGTGCCCAGTTGCCTGAATGCCGGTCTGTTGCGACTTGTCTGTCTGCCTGCCAACCTGTTTGTCCCTCTGTCTGCCTGCCAACCTGTTTGTCCCTCTGTCTGTCTGCCAACCTGTTTGTCCCTCTGTCTGTCTGTCTGCCTGCCAACCTGTTTGTCCCTCTGTCTGTCTGCCAACCTGTTTGTCCCTCTGTCTGTCTGCCAACCTGTTTGTCCCTCTGTCTGTCTGTCTGCCAACCTGTTTGTCCCTCTGTCTGCCAGCCTATCTGTCTGTCTGCCAACCTGTTTGTCCCTCTGTCTGTCTGCCAACCTGTTTGTCCCTCTGTCTGCCTGCCAACCCGTTTGTCCCTCTGTCTGCCAGCCTGTCTGTCTGCCTGCCATCCTGTTTGTCCCTCTGTCTGTCTGCCAACCTGTTTGTCCCTCTGTCTGTCTGCCAACCTGTTTGTCCCTCTGTCTGTCTGCCAACCTGTTTGTCCCTCTGTCTGTTTGCCAGCCTGTTTGTCCCTCTGTCTGTTTGCCAGCCTGTCTGCGTGGATGAATTACGGTCTGTTTGTGTGTCTTCCTGTTTGTTTAGCTTTTTTCTCTATAGTATATATATATATTAAAAAGAAATCTACAGCACATCAAAACATCGTACAATATAAAAGCAACATGAATAAACTCAAACAAGCGAGTAAACACATGAACACACTCTCTCACACACACACAGATCGCACAGCAAAGGGTCTCAAGTTTAGTATTTGACATCGTAGAATTTTACATACAACTATGCAACCCGTCTTTTCACGATACCCACAAACGCACAGGCACACACACACACAACACACACACACACGTACACACGCACGCACCCATACACACCCATAAACACACAGGCACGCACACACGCATACACACACCCACAAACGCACAGCCACACACACACACACACACACACACACGCACACACACACATACATACACACGCACACACACACATACACACAATGCAGAGAGAAAGAGGCAGCGGACACAGCGGACAGCGGGCGTTATTTTGTCATTAAGTTGACCGAAACGAGAAACGGGTGTTTCTCTCTCTCCGTGGAAGTCCGGTGAAAGTAACTGTACCCCACAGCAGCTGTAATAATGTACAGTCACCCCACACCGGCCCCCACAAAGGGGATGCTGTGGTGTGGCCCTAATTCCTGCCCCAGCATTCTGGATGTATGAAAAAGGAGAGGATGATGATGATGATGATGATGATGATGATGATGAAGAAGAAGAATACGTTGACGACAATGTGAAACAAGATGTTGTGGTGGCAAAATTCCAGTACCAGCATTCAAATCTTCGTTGTTTGCAGCAATACTGTGTTTGTTAATTGTTGTGCATTGCTTTTCTTCGTGTTGTTGCCGTTGTAAGGTTTAAAAAAAAAAAAAAAAAAAAAAAAAAAAAAAAAAAAGGACGCAAAGATTCATACGTTCGAAGAAAAAAAATCAACTGCAACTGTTTTTGTTTTTTTTTAAATCAGCGAGAACGTTTTAAAAACATATTCTGCGAACCGTTTCCAAGGGGAGATTTGTTCCCCTTGCTATGGTTTTGACGATAACGTTTTGAAAACGGTTTTTTTTTTAAACATTTACCTAGAACCAGTAAACCACTTAAAACCAAGGGAACCAAAATAAAACGTTTCCGTTGCTATGGTTTTGACGATAACATTTTGAAAAAATTTTTTGAACATTTACATAGAACCAGTAAACCTACTTAAAACGAAGTGAACCAAAATAAAACGTTTTAAAAACATTTGCATGCTACCCGGGATTCTGGCTGTAAGAAAAAGGGAAGGATGATGATGATGGAGAAGAATACGTCGACGACAATGTCAAGATGTTGTGATGGCAAATTCCAGTCCAGCATTATGGCTGTATAAAAGAAGGAGAGGATGATGATGATGATGTAGATGAAGAAGGATACGTTGACGACAGTGTCAACGTGTGTACGATATTAGTTCTGCGTCACACAGGTCTTTTTTTTTTTTTTAAAATTTTTTTTTTACCTCGGAGAGGATGAGGATGAAAAAGAAGAACACGTTGACGACAATGTCAACGTGTGTACGTTATTAGTTCTGCGTCACAGTTCTTAACTCACCTCTTCAGCCCACGAACGAAGAAGAAGTTTCAGGCGAGACTCAACAGAAACATTTCCCCAAAATGTGAGCAATGGACACAGCGTTCTAGGTGAGGTACATAAAAAAAAAAAACTTCTCTTATTGGGGGGAACCGGGAGGGTGTGGTGGTGGTGGGGGGTTGGGGGGGGGGGAATCTGGTACCAGGTGTTGAAGGTTCATGAGGGGCGGAAGGGGCTTGGGGGTGGGTGGGGGTGGGAGTCCTCCTTAGTTGAGGGTGGAACTGTGGTGGTGGTGGGTTGGAAGTGTGTGTATCAGATGTGGCACAGATGTTTCTTTCCAATATTATGAGACACGGAGGCGTCTATTTCAAGCGACGACACGATTTCTTCTTCTTCTTCGTTCGTGGGCTGGAACTCACACGTTCACTCGTATGTACACGAGTGGGCTTTTACGTGTATGAACGTTTTTCCCCGCCATTTGGCATCCATACTCCGTTTTCGGGGGTGTGCATGCTGGGTATGTTCTTGTTTCCATAAACCACCGTACGCTGACATGGATTACAGGATCTTTAACGTGCGTATTTAATCTTCTGCTTGCGTATGCCCACAAAGGGGGTTAAGGCACTAGTAGGTCTGCACATATGTTGGCCTGGGAGATCGGAAAAATCCCCACCCTTTACCCACCAGGCGCCGTTACCGAGATTGGAACCCGGGACCCTCAGATTGAAAGTCCAGCGTTTTAACCACTCGGCTATTGCGCCCATCCAGCCCAACACGATTTAATCACAGCGTGTAACAGACACTGGTCGAAAGCAAGCAGGCAACAAAGCAAGCAAGCAACAGCAACACCTCCTCTCTTCCCTCATGAAACAAAGAAACGATGCTTAATAACAAAACAAAACAAAGACAAACAGACAGACAGACATACAGACACACAAGCAGACAAGCAAACAAAACCCGACGTGTCTGTTGCCACACGTGCCAACTTTATTTAAGGCAAGCAGATATGAACTTGTTTCACAAAGTAGGCCCACTGTGCAATCACGTGCTTCCGTGAGGTTTGAATGGATCTCTGGTGGATGTCTGTAGATTTGATGGCGGATGTTCGCTTCACTTGAGTGGTACATTACCAACAATACATTCTTTGAGAATTTCGAATCCGATTTATTTATTTATTATTATTATTTTTTTTTGGTGCTGCTGTGTGTTAGATTGTCTAACTCCAGAAATGAGATGTTTTAGCAATTTATGGTTGGGTGCTGTTTTGTGTCAGATTGTCTAACTCCAGAAATGAGATGTTTTAGCAATTTATGGTTGGGTGCTGTTTTGTGTCAGATTGTCTAACTCCAGAAATGAGATGTTTTAGCAATTTATGGTTGGGTGCTGTTTTGTGTCAGATTGTCTAACTCCAGAAATGAGATGTTTTAGCAATTTATGGTTGGGTGCTGTTTTGTGTCAGATTGTCTAACTCCAGAAATGAGATGTTTTAGCAATTTATGGTTGGGTGCTGTTTTGTGTCAGATTGTCTAACTCCAGAAATGAGATGTTTTAGCAATTTATGGTTGGGTGCTGTTTTGTGTCAGATTGTCTAACTCCAGAAATGAGATGTTTTAGCAATTTATGGTTGGGTGCTGTTTTGTGTCAGATTGTCTAACTCCAGAAATGAGATGTTTTAGCAATTTATGGTTGGGTGCTGTTTTGTGTTAGATTGTCTAACTCCAGAAAATGAGATGTTTTAGCAATTTATGGTTGGGTGCTGTTTTGTGTCAGATTGTTTAACTCCAGAAATGAGGTGTTTTAGGACGGGCGCAATAGCCGAGTGGTTAAAGCGTTGGACTTTCAATCTGAGGGTTCCGGGTTCGAATCTCGGTGACGGCGCCTGGTGGTTAAAAGGGTGAAGATTTTTTTTCCGATCTCCCAGGTCAGCATATGTGCAGACCTGCTTAGTACCTGAACCCCCTTCGTGTGCATACGCAAGTAGAAGATCAAATACGCACGTTAAAGATCCGGTGATCCATGTCAGCGTTCGGTGGGTTATTGAAACAAGAGCATACCCAGCATGCACACCCCGGAAAGCGGAGTGTGGCTGCCTACACGGCGGGGCAAAAAACGGTCATACACGTAAAAGCCCACTCGTGTACAAACGAGTGAACGCGGGAATTGCAGCATACGAACGCAGAAGAAGAAGAAGAAGAAGAGATGTTTTAGCTATTTATGATAAACTTGCTCTTGAAAAATAAGTGACAAAGAGCCTGCCCCTCCTCGTTCTCTCCTCCTCCTCACGCACAAAAATGAACATCAACATTTACAACAATGAGGCATGTTAAAAAAAACACAAAACAACAAAACAAAGCAAAACACAGCAATAACACCCAAACAAACAACTTTACCTTCCAAGGAATAAAAAGCTCATGACTGAGACTTCATTGGTTCTTGCTACGCCAGTACGCCACAGTTGATCACAGTTTATTATCATTATAGGAGAAATTGTAACCATTGATGATAACATTACTGTTTTAAAGAAACGTCAGCTCGTCTAATAACCTTAAATAATTGTGTGGGTCATTTATCGCTTCATGCGTTACTCTGATTCTGTACACTTGGTGCCAACGTTTCCTGCATGAGACATTTTTTTATAGTGTTGCACGGTTCTGAGTGGCGAACATGGGAGGGGGCGAGGGGTGGGTGGGTGGGGTGGTGGTGGTGGTGGTGGGGGCGGGGGGGGGGGTGCAAGACAAGACAAGGCACACTTCCTTATTTTCGAGGATACTAGATAAGCACTGGCGCGCTTTCTTACATCCAGTTCCCGCCCAGTGCTACTTAAAGTCATTACATGAGTACACAATCCTACATAAAGGCATAAGCATGGTAATTATAAGACACACACACACACACACACACACACACACACACACACACACACATAGGCGCAAGCATGATGTTAATTAACTACATAGAAAAAAACCCAGAGAGAGAGAGAGAGAGAGAGAGAGAGAGAGAGAGAGAGAGAGAGAGAGAGAGAGAAGAAAAACCGATCAAACCAAACCAAAAGAAACAAGAGAGGCAAGGCCTTCAAGACTCACTTGTGATACACTTAAAAAAAAATCTAATCGTTAAAATGTGTTCCGTATTTATTATTATAAAGCTTCGTGTTTAAAAAAAAAAAAAAAGCAGAAAAAAAGCAAAGCCCTGTACACTGAGAGTAAAACACACAAGCTTTTTATGTATTGAGTATAATTTCAAAATGTAATGTTTAAGATGAGAAAGATCAGTTTAAAGCAAATTAAGTCCCCTAGCATTAATTACAGAGTATTTTCCCTTTTTTTTTACTATCTGCACCAAACGTTTGCAAAATAAATAAAACTTCCATGCTTAGCAAAAGAAGTTCCTGTTTGAACAAAAAATGATAATAATGACTGCTCTTGTTGTTGTGTTGAATATCAGATCAAAGTGCCAGGTTTAGAGAATACAAAAAAATATAAATATAACAGTAAATGCAGTTTGCATATAATTAGGCTTCATTATTTATTTTTTTGTGCCCATCCCAGAGGTGCAATATTGTTTTAAACAAGAGGACTGAAAGAACTGAATTTTTCCTATTTTTATGCCAAATTTGGTGTCAACTGACAAAGTATTTGCAGAGAAAATGTCAATGTTAAAGTTTACCACGGACACACAGACACTCACACACACACACACAGACAACCGAACACCGGGTTTAAACATAGACTCACTTTGTTTACACAAGTGAGTCAAAAATGTTTCCGCTGCTGTCATGTACTTGTGACGACTGAAGCTCTAGATACGGATTTTTTTTTTAAAATCCCTATTCTCGTCTCTCTGTGACTATGATACACAAACACGCGAGCACACAGCCACACACATATACACAGACAGGCTAACACACACACACACACACACACATAAATATATATATATATATATATATATATATATATATATGCGTACACACACACACATATTTATATATATATATATATGTTATATATTATATACATATATGTATATGTATATATATATAAATATTTGCAAACACACATACTCTCTCTCTCTCACACACACACACGCGCGCGCGCGCACACACACACACACACACACACACACACACACACACAGGCACGCACCATCCTCCACCACCCTCTTCTCTCCAACCACACACCGGAACCCCAAACCAGGAAATGAAAAAAAAAATACCAGTGCCAGATAATTGGCGTGCAGCAAAGCGAGATAATTTTGAAATCATTTCTCAGCTATAAACATCAACAACGGCCTTCCGATTTATCACAAGAAAGCCGTGGCTCTGCATGACGCACACACGCGCCCGCACGCGCGACACACACACGCCCACACACGGACACACACACACACACACACACGCACACAGGAGCCCGCCCCCAAACATACACTATATTCTGCTCGCAGTCTTATAGCCAGCTGAACCAAAATTGATTGATTTGTTCATTGATTGCTTGCTTGCTTGATTCATGTATTCTTTAATTCAACCAGTAGACCCTTACTCAACACAGGTATGCAGTTAGCCGAACGACCCTTTATAAAAAAAATGTTGATCAATCAGTGGATTGATCAGTTTGGATCAGTGGATTGATGGTCTGATCGACAATGTTGATCAATAAGTCGATCAATCAATATCAATCAATCACCCAACTAAGTAGTCAGTCAATCAATTCCTTTTCTATGGGAAAAAAAAATCCATAAAGTGTGCGGTTTAGAAATTAAAAAAACAAAAAAACAACAACAGAAAGAATTAATAACCTCCCCAGAAATTTTAGATCGGGAATTTACTAGCTGTTGATCTATCTATCTATCTATCTATCTATCTATCTTCACACACATACACACACACACACACACACACACACACACACACACACATATATATATATATATATATATATATATATATATATATATACTTCACACACACACACAACACACACACACACACACACACACACACACACACATATATATATTTATATAAATATATATATATATATATATGTGTGTGTGTGTGTGTGTGTGTGTGTGTGTGTGTTATCTTCAGTTTAACGTCTATTCACTATAAGTGTTTTTAGACGGAAAGGAGTAAAGAAGTGGATAAAGGAAAGGGAATGCATGTGAATATTAGTGTAAAAAAAAAAAAAAAAAAAAAATCATGTTATGTAACAGAAGAAAAGTATATTATAAGAAAAAGGTCTAAAGAGATTGTGGTGTGTATTGAATGAGGTGTCATGGGAAGGAGAATATGTATATGCATATCAACAAGTATTAACCTATAACAATGTAAATATAAATAACAACATTAATTATAACACATCAAAGGAGGATACCAACTGGACTGGAGTTTAAAATTTCCGAAAACATTCTAAGCAATGAATAATCATTCAAAATCTTTTCAGTGGCTAATGAAATATTGGAAGAAAAGTCATCAACTACATCTTTAGGAATTAACGGTCTTATGCTCGGACAATGAATGAGTAGATGACTTACAGTTATTTGCTTACCGCATATACATTTTATATTTTTAGAAAATTTTGTACGAAAGGCATTTAAACGAATTCTATACATTAGACTTGTAATTTGTCTTGAATGTGCTGCTGGTGTCAAATTTAGAAAATGTTTGGGATTAGCTGCATTCTTTGTGTTTACACAACATTGGTAATATTGATTATTTGAATCTATAAGTAATTTCTTAAATCGATTTATAGATACATTTTCTATACAACTAATGTATTCATGTAGATCTAACTGGATGTCAAGTTGTATTGCGCCTTCGAAATTACGTGCTGCTCTTCTAGCTGCTTGGTCTACCCACTCATTTGAAGATATTCCACAGTGCGAAGGTACCCAACAGAAAGTTAATTTAATGCCCTGTGTGTGTGTGTGTGTGTGTGTGTGTGTGTGTGTCTTGCCCGCTCGATTTGGTTATGTGTTGTCGACCCCTAAACAGAATCACCAGACAACGTCGTTTTCGTTTCCTACGCAAAGCTTCAAAGAGCTGTCAATCATAATATCTGAAACATTGATTGTTGTTTTTTTTTTCATTGCGAAAGGTAACCGTTATTCTGAGTTGAATCTATGTTGAAAACAAAACAGCAGCAGCTGTGTGGATTGTACATTCAAACTACTGTAACCACGGCACATATTTTGTGAATGCATTCAACAGCTGAGTATCCACTACAAGGAAGGCAAAACTGAACGAAACGAAAAACCAACAAACAAACAAAAAGAAAAGAAAAAGAAAAAAGAAAAACACCACCACCACCACCAAGAAGAAGAACAGCTTCAAATCAACATGATTCAAAATGATTTCAGGTCAGGTTCGAGTGAGCGTTTGGAGTGGAATTTGGATTGGCCAGCCTTTTAAACGTTCCATTTAAAAAAAAAAATCCCTTGAAATGTATGTATTTTGTAGTTCTGTCATTCACAGCGGCCCAGATTAAGTTTTCTTTTGAGCAGTAGTTAAATTCCAAGAAACAGTCGGTAGTAGTTTTTTTTTCTTCTTCTTCTGCCCATAAAGTGTCACCAAATATTCCGAAAACATCAGATACTTGTGTTTTTGGACACGCCCGTCGCACACAAAGCAGCCGCCCCACCCCCACCCTCCCTCCCACCACCTTCCCCCATACACACCGCCACGCGCGAATACTTGCACTCATGCACGTACGTACATTCAATTTTTTTTTTTTTTTTTTCAGGGGGGTTACCTATCTCGAGATAAACTAATGACGTTGGTCTTTTGTGGCAGTGGGGTTGAACAGGGTAGGAGAGGAAGAGGAGGAGGAATTTGTTTCATGTCCCGTCACACAAAAACCTGGTGATTGTAGACATTTTTGTGTTAGTATCGATTTCTTGACATTCAAGTGTTATCGGTTAGGAGAGGAGGAGGGGGGCGGGGGATGAATGGTGAGTTGGGGAGGGGGGTTGGGGGGGTGGGTGGGGGGGGTGGGGGTGGAGGGGGGGCAGGGGTAAATGGAGTGTAGAATTTAAAATGTGTTCAAGTACATTTACTGAAAATTACTTCACGGAATTCCAAAAAAGAGAAGTTGTTAAGCTAGCAAAGCGAAACAACTGATAACGGATGAAAAAAAAAAATAAAAGTAAAAAAGAAAAAAAAGAAAAGAAAAAAAGAAACAAAAAGAAAAACAACCATCAACGTTCTTAGTCACTTGTAATGAAACACTTTCTTGCAGGAAAGGCTCCATCAAATCACAATTATAAAAAAAACAAACAACCCCCCCCCCCAAAACCCCCCACAAAAAACATATGCTCAACTGTCACAGTACTGAAGTATATGCACTTATTTTTAGGGCAATATTAAGTACCGTACTCAATTAGATAATAGTCTGAAAAAAAAAACCCAACAAAAAACAACAGCTTAGAACTGGTCAGCGGATCGGACCAAAGTGTGAGAGAATCCACTAACGAAGGTGGTGGGTGTGAGGACAATCCACACATAAGCCCAGCTTTGATCCTTGATACAGTGACCCCACTCACCACTCACCATCCTCCCGCCCCCTCCCCCCCCATCTTTCTCCCCTGTATCAACGCCCCCCTCACCGCCCCCTCCCCCCCCATCTTTCTCCCCTGTATCAACGCCCCCCTCACCGCCCCCTCCACCCCCCATCTTTCTCCCCTGTATCAACGCCCCCCTCACCGCCCCCTCCCCACCCCCCATCTTTCTCCCCTGTATCAACGCCCCCCTCACCGCCCCCTCCCCACCCCCCATCTTTCTCCCCTGTATCAACTCCCCCCTCACCGCCCCCTCCACCCCCCCATCTTTCTCCCCTGTATCAACGCCCCCCTCACCGCCCCCTCCACCCCCCCATCTTTCTCCCCTGTATCAACGCCCCCCTCACCGCCCCCTCCCCACCCCCCATCTTTCTCCCCTGTATCAACGCCCCCCTCACCGCCCCCTCCCCACCCCCCATCTTTCTCCCCCTGTATCAACGCCCCCCTCACCGCCCCCTCCACCCCCCCATCTTTCTCCCCTGTATCAACGCCCCCCTCACCGCCCCCTCCCCACCCCCCATCTTTCTCCCCTGTATCAACGCCCCCCTCACCGCCCCCTCCACCCCCCCATCTTTCTCCCCTGTATCAACGCCCCCCTCACCGCCCCCTCCACCCCCCCATCTTTCTCCCCTGTATCAGCGCCCCCCTCACCGCCCCCTCCACCCCCCCATCTTTCTCCCCTGTATCAACGCCCCCCTCACCGCCCCCTCCACCCCCCCATCTTTCTCCCCTGTATCAACGCCCCCCTCACCGCCCCCTCCCCACCCCCCATCTTTCTCCCCTGTATCAACGCCCCCCTCACCGCCCCCTCCACCCCCCCCATCTTTCTCCCCTGTATCAACGCCCCCCTCACCGCCCCCTCCCCACCCCCCATCTTTCTCCCCTGTATCAACGCCCCCCTCACCGCCCCCCTCCACCCCCATCTTTCTCCCCTGTATCAACGCCCCCCTCACCGCCCCCCCCCTCCCCCCATCTTTCTCCCCTGTATCAACGCCCCCCTCACCGCCCCCTCCACCCCCATCTTTCTCCCCTGTATCAACGCCCCCCTCACCGCCCCCTCCCCCCACCCATCTTTCTCCCCTGTATCAACGCCCCCCTCACCGCCCCCCCCTCCCCCCCATCTTCCTCCCCTGTATCAACGCCCCCCATCACCGCCCCCTCCACCCCCATCTTTCTCCCCTGTATCAACGCCCCCCTCACCGCCACCTCCACCCCCCTATCTTCCTCCCCTGTATCAACGCCCCCCTCACCGCCCCCCCCCTCCCCCCCATCTTTCTCCCCTGTATCAACGCCCCCCTCACCGCCCCCTCCACCCCCCATCTTTCTCCCCTGTATCAACGCCCCCCTCACCGTCCGCACCCCCCCCCCTCACCCCCCCCACCTCCACCCACCCCCGTCTCACTCTTCCGTCTAATCTCTGCACAGTTTCCGGTGCTGATTAGTCGATGTCTAGACCTGCCCATTGATCACTCTTGTCTGCTGGATGGAGAATCCCACTTACACCGCGTCATCTGTCTGTCTGTCTGTCTGTCTAGCTGTCTGCCCATCTGTCTGCCCATCTGTCTGTCTGTCTGTCTGTCAGTCAGTCTGTCAGTATCTGTGTGTCTCAAGTCTGACAGTCACGTCTTGTCAGTAGGTGATGTTCCCCGGTTTGTGAACGTGACACCCCCACCCCTACACTCCCCCCCCCATACCTCCCGCCCCCTGACTGACTAGCTAACTAGCTAGATGATAAACAGACAAACAAACAGGTAAATGAATAAATAGATAAATAAACACAAACACAGGAATAAACAAATAGATAGATAGATAGATAGAGGAATAAAGAAATGAATAACAGCAAAATAACAAAAGAATCCAATCGATCACCCCAAAGACAGAATTCTCCTCAGCAACCTTCGCCGTGGGCAACCGTGTGTTCTTTTTTTTTTTTTGTTTGTTTGTTTGTTTGTTTAAGTTTCTTTGTTGTTGATGGATGCATAAATAAACGAATGACTTCCGACCTCCCCCCCCCCACCCCCACCCCCGCACCCTCCCCTCCCCCACCCCACCCCAACCCTCACGCTCCCCCGTTCACGCTCCTGGCCTTTGGAGCCTTTTGGGAGCCTTTCCTCGGCGCTTATTTGGCTTCCTGCGAGGTGAGGGCCGCCCTGTCAAAGACCTTCTATTGACTTCCCAAACGCTGGATAATGCCTGTGTTATGGGAAAGGGGGAGACCCGCGGATAGCTGTTGCTGCTGCTGCTTGGGAAAGAGGAAAGAGAAGAAGAAGAAGAAGAAAAAAAATCGAAGAGTTCTATGCCTGGGGCAGATGAAAAAACGTTGCTGATTATGTGAAACGGTGCGGCGTTAATACGTCTTTTGTGTGTGTGTGTGTGTGTGTGTGTGTGTGTGTGTGTGTGTGTGTGTGTGTGTGTGTGTGTGTGTGTGTGTGTGTGTGTGTGTGTGTGTGTGTGTGTGAGGGGGAGGGGGGCGGATGTGGCTAGGGGAGGGGTAGAGGGGATAGGAGTGAAGATGGGGTAGGGGGTTGGGGGGTTGGGGGCAGTTGATTTAGGTGGTGGTGGTGGTAGTGGGGTGTGTGTGTGTGTGTGTGTGTGTGTGTGTGTGTGTGTGTGTGTGTGTGTGTGTGTGTGTGTGCGCGCGCGTGAGGAGGGGTGGGGCTAGGGGAGGGGTAGAGGGGATAGGAGTGAAGATGAGGGGGGGGTGGGGGGGGGCGTGGGAGGGAGGGGGAGGATTGGGGGCTGTTGATTTACGTGGTGATGGTGGTGGTAGTGGTGTGTGTGTGTGTGTGCGTGTGCGTGTGCGTGTGTGTGTGGTGTGTGTGTGTGTGTGTGTGTGTGTGGGTGTATGTGTGTATGCTCGCGCGCATGTGTGTGCCTACGTTCGTGCGTGTTTGTACATATACATATATATAGATAGATAGATAAATAGATAGATAGAGAGAGAGAGAGAGAGAGAGAGAGAGAGAGACGTACACGGATTAAAAAAAAGATAAATACAGATCATGGCCCCTCACGAACGGTTGGTGTAAACAACCATTTCAGATGTAAGAAGCATAGGTCAAATTATATAAATGAAATCAGAAAATTGTGAAAAACAATCATCTGCTACATTTAGCATCTCTATTTTACATAGAATAACACACACACACACACACACACACACACACACACACACACACACACACACACACAGAAAGAGAGAGAGAGAGAGAGAGAGAGAGAGAGAGAGAGGGGAAGGGAGGGAGGGAATCACTTTTGTTAGCACATATTCTGTCTCCCCCTCCCCCCCCCCCCTGCCCACATACACACTTGATCTGCATGTACAAAATTTACTATGTGAAAATCGTCGTCAAGAAATCATGCATATGTCGTCCTCAGTTCGCAGACTTGCTAATGATGAAGACAGCAATAATAATAATAATAATAATGTAATAACAACAACAATAATAATAATTAATGCTTTAATCCACGAATTAACTGCTGTTTTTCAGTAGGCAAAATAAATCACCTTTCATGTACTACGCTTCAGCAAAAATGGTCGGAACTTCGCATGCAATACGTTTCAGAAAAACAACAAAAAACAAAACAAACAGTCAGCAACACTGTCACCGCAAAAAAAAAAAGTGCATTAGCGTATGTTGGTGAGTTTGTGCGAATGTGTATGAGTGAGAGTGTGTGTGTTTGCGTGAATGTAGGAGAGAGAGAGAGAGAGAGAGAGAGAGAGAGAGAGAGAGAGAGAGAGAGAGAGAGAGAGAGAGAGTGTTGTCTTCAGTTTAACGTCTTTCCACTTGAAGTGATATTAGACGAGGAAAAAAAAAACCCCGTGGGGTTAGGGGTTGTGGGAGGGGGAGGGGTAAAAGTGTGTGTATGTGTGGAGGGTGAATAGGGAGAGACAACGCTAGGGAAAAAGGAAAAGTTATAAACGCCAACATCAAACAACTATAACAACTATAACAAATGTCCTATAGGACTACGCAGCAAACCTTCTGCAATAACAAATAACATTGGAATTGTTAATAACACATTCAAAAGAACTTTTGGTGAAGTCTGGCAAAAAGCATTTTAGATTCTGACATTCGAATATTACATGGTTGCTAGAAATATGTTCTCCACATATGCATCTGACATCTTTGCTGAACTTGGTTATAAAAGCGTTCAGTTTTATCCTGTTTGATAATGTATGAATCTGCCTTAATCTGATTGAATTACTGTATGTATTTGACTGATTGATAGTTCCCGGTTGTTGAATATTAGTTACACTGTGTGTGTGTGTGTGTGTGTGTGTGTGTGTGTGTGAGCTCGCTCGCACGCACGCACGCACGCTTGCACGCACGCACGCACGTACGTACGTGTGCCTGTCTCTCTCTCTTAAAAAAAAGAAAAGAAAAAAAAGCGCCACATCGGCGGAGGAAACAGCGTGATGATCAATGTAAAATGTCTGCATGGCAGCTCAGCC
>NC_134883.1:14535309-14537809 GCF_041734735.1 Babylonia areolata
ACAGAGAAATCTGTTGTGATAAAAAGAAATACATATATAAAAAAAAAAATTACTGGGGAAGGGTCTTTATCCTTAGCGTATATATCAGACAAAAAAAATAAATCAAAACCGCACGGGCACAAAGTACGAGAAAGATGTACATGCAGCGCTGTAGAGTAAGACACGTGATTTGTGAACACTGCATGGCTTGTCTTTTCACTTGAACACCCGCTTCCTTCAAATGAAGAGCAATTTGTCTAATTCGTTATATGTTTCGTCATCATTTTTTAAAAAACATCAGTTACAATACACATGCTTCATTGTCAGAATACGAACTGTATGAGAAACGATAGCCGTTTTTGTTGTTGTTGTTGTTGTTGTTGCTGTTGTTTTTTCTGGCAAAAGGATGAGTGTAAAAGGTCGTCGGTAGTAAATTCAGAAATTCAGAAAGGAACCAGCTCCATCATTTGATCTCTCTCTCTCTCTCTCTCTCTCTGTGCTTTGAACAACGTATCAACACATAGGGCTACACCACAGAAAACATGTTTTAAAAAGTTTGTTCAGGTTAAACATTTTCTTCTTTTTTTTTTCTTCTCGTCAAACGCGAAGTTTGCCAACCTCGCTCATAACTTTCCAGTTACAGCGATGCACACTGAGCTGAGACGAGGGCAGAAAAGTTATACAGCGAATCTGAAGCTTCCAGTTCCAACGGAACCAGCGAGAGGGAAATGCATTACACGAAAATGACGAGAGAAAAGTTCTACGACGCAGCGAAAGCTGCCCCATTCAGTGAAGCCAGCGAAAGTACAATCACTTCTACGGGACTTGTCCAGAACGTGTCTATTGACACCGCAAATTGACACCACGGTGTGTCTGTCTGTCTGTCTCTGCCGCCTTTGATTCTGACCGAAATCGAAGAAAAGTCACCGCAAAATAAAAATCGGTTCCTGTAAACGCGCAAAAATAGACCCATGTCCACTGTGCTGAATTCATCCTGTTTTGGTGTTCGTGTGTCTGTCTGTCTGTCTGTCTGTCTGTCTATGTGTCTGTCAGCTGTTTATCAGTAATCTGTCTGCTGTTTGACTGCTATCTCTGTTTAGTGTGTGTGTGTGTGTGTGTGTGTGTGTGTGTGTGTGTGTGTGTGTGTGTGTGTGTTTGTCTGTTTGTCTGTCTGCTACCTGTTTATTAATAGTCTTCTTTTTGACTGCTATCTCTGTTTGCTGTCTGTCTGTCTGTCTCTCTGCTACTTGTTTATCAATAGTCTTCTTTTTGACTGCTATCTCTGTTTGCTGTCTGTCTGTCTGTCTTTCTGCTGCCTGTTTATCAATAGTCTGCTTTTTGACTGCTATCTCTGTTTGATGTCTGTCTGTCTGTCTTTCTGCTGCCTGTTTATCAATAGTCTGCTTTTTGACTGCTATCTCTGTTTGATGTCTGTCTGTCTGTCTCTCTGCTGCCTGTTTATCAATAGTCTGCTTTTTGACTGCTATCTCTGTTTGCTGTCTGTCTGTCTGTCTTTCTGCTGCCTGTTTATCAATAGTCTGCTTTTTGACTGCTATCTCTGTTTGATGTCTGTCTGTCTGTCTGTCTCTCTGCTGCCTGTTTATCAATAGTCTGCTTTTTGACTGCTATCTCTGTTTGCTGTCTGTCTGTCTGTCTTTCTGCTGCCTGTTTATCAATAGTCTGCTTTTTGACTGCTATCTCTGTTTGATGTCTGTCTGTCTGTCTTTCTGCTGCCTGTTTATCAATAGTCTTCTTTTTGACTGCTATCTCTGTTTGATGTCTGTCTGTCTGTCTGTCTCTCTGTTGCCTGTTTATCAATAGTCTGCTTTTTGACTGCTATCTCTGTTTGATGTCTGTCTGTCTGTCTTTCTGCTGCCTGTTTATCAATAGTCTTCTTTTTGACTGCTATCTCTGTTTGATGTCTGTCTGTCTGTCTGTCTCTCTGCTGCCTGTTTATCAATAGTCTTCTTTTTGACTGCTATCTCTGTTTGATGTCTGTCTGTCTGTCTGTCTCTCTGCTGCCTGTTTATCAATAATGATGTCTGTCTGCTTTCTGACGGCTATCTCTGTTTGCTGTATGTCTGTCTGTCTGTCTGTCTCTCTGCTGCCTGTTTATCAATAGTCTTCTTTTTGACTGCTATCTCTGTTTGATGTCTGTCTGTCTGTCTGTCTCTCTGTTGCCTGTTTATCAATAGTCTGCTTTTTGACTGCTATCTCTGTCTGTCTGTCTGTCCTGCGTGCAGTTTTATTTGTTTTTCCTATCGAAATGGATTTTTCTACAGAATTTTGCCAGGAACAACCCTTTTGCGGCACACGGGACCTCGGTTTATCGTCTCATCCGAATGACTACCGTCCAGACCACCACTCAAGGTGTAGTGAAGGGGGAGAAAATATCGGCGGCTGAGCCGTGATTCGAACCAGCGCGCTCAGATTCTCTCGTTCCTAAGCGGACGCGTTACCTCTAGGCCACCACTCCACTCCACTCCACTAACTGGCCAAATGAACGTGTCAAACAAAGAAG
>NC_134883.1:14540309-14547809 GCF_041734735.1 Babylonia areolata
TATATATATATAACCCACCGGAATTGGTAACAGCAATATCGACAAATCATCAGAGTTAAAATGGCACAAGGAAAAGATATTGAAAAAAAAAGAAGAAGAAAAGAACAGAAAAACAGAAAAAAAAGAAGTACATCGAATTTGCTATGTTGCACATGCAATAAACTTATTCTTTCAAAATAAATGTCTCAGCATAACATACACATAACATACACATATATGTTCATCATGATGTGCATTTCCCATTCTTTCTTCTTCTTCTTCTTCTTCAATGATTCCTTTGGATTTTGTTTCGACATGTATTGTTCGTTATTTCATATAATTCCAATTTCAATTATTTCTTAACAGTAGTGCCACTTCATGCGGAGTTGAACAAAATTTAAGTTGACAAAAGCAATATGTATTTCTGTTTTACATCTATTATTTATTTATTTATTATATATACGGAAAATGAAAGAGAAAGGAAGAAAAAGATAAAAACACTGACAGCAATAAAGAAAGAAAGATAAGGAGAACACACACACACACACACACACACACACAACACACACACACACACACACACACACACACTGTCTCTCTCTCTCTCTCTCTCACACACACACACACACACACACACACACACACACACACAGAGACAGGCAATGTTGTTTTTTTTTAATTTATAACATAAAGGGTCATTATTCCCCGAGAATATTACTAAAGAAAAGATAACGAATCCATTAGCTTGCTATACAACATTAATAACCTCTACTTTCTTCCGTATAAAATTTGATGCGCTGAAGACAAAGTATAGTAAAAAATGTTGCATGCATCTGTGGTAAGCAGTTCAGTTGCATCATTGTTAATTTTACTGTCAGCAGTTACGTACCTTCTTGCCCAAGTATTTCAAAGAATTCTGCAGATGATTCCTGGAAAGTTATTTCTGACGAGGTTCTTATGGTGGAACTTTCACAGGCATTAGTTCATAGCCCTGTTTCTACATTCCTTTAATGTATTTCAGGATTGTGTTAATGGTTTCTGATTATCATTATCATTATTGAATTGTTACTGTTAAATGTAATTGAATGTTAGAAGAGGCTAAACTAAAGAACGAACACAGAGACAACTGAAACAACGCGGCGTAAAATTTGCGGTAGTCACACACGTTTTCCGAACCCGTTTGCGTTCTAAGTGATTGCGCTTTCTCTGGTTTCCTCGGAATGGAAGCGTTAGCTGTGTGTGGTGCAACTTTTTCTACCATCACTCGGTGTAATGGATTTCGTTGTCGTTGGTTCTCACTGGTCTGGAAGCAGCGTTGTATAAGATTACTCTCACCATTTCTTCTTCTGATGTATTTCGTTGTCACTAGGTGTTTGGAAAAACGTGGAAGCCCGTTGAGTTGTTCAGCATGATCCAGACAGCCAAGATTCGGGTTTGAAAAATGCGGATCCTGATTTGCTGCCCGCAACAGCGGGATGGGAGGGAGTGAACATTCGCGTAACATCCATTTTCATTTTGAAGAGAGAGAGAGAGAAGGCGGGGGATAATGGGGGAGAGGAGGGAGGAGTTTGGAGGAGGAGGAGGGGAAGAGAGAGAGAGAGAGAGAGAGAGAGAGAGAGAGAGAGAGAGAAACACACACACTGCCCCGCCCCCCTCCCCCCCCCCCACACTCTCCTCCCTCCGTCCCCCACACACATACATACACACATCGACGCCTCGTGGTCGCGACTTGTGACTTTTCCGCCACGCTGAACACGTGTTGGAACAGCGACCCGCCATTCCTTCTGATCAGTTTGTATGTCCGGTGCTACTGTGTGGGCTGTCCTGGAACCACTCTGCGGCATCAGTCTTCCTGTCGCAGTACCGCTCAGTCTGAAGACTTTGGTCACGGGCTCCGCTACCCCAGTTCCTCTCCTCAGTGGGATCCAACAGTTCCAGTTCACACACACACACACACACACACACACACACACACACACACACACACACACACACACACACTTCTTGTATCTAACTTCAGTATGTTGAGGATTATTTGTTTATGTATTTTCTTTGAGTTGTATCATGTTGTCGTATACCCCCCTTCACTCGGGGCTGTGGCCTGATTGTGAATAAACCAATCCGTTCTCTCTCCGTCTCTCTCTCTCTTTCTGTGTGTTTCTCTCTGCGTCTCTCTGTGTCCCTTTCTGTCTCTGTCTCTCTCTCTCGCTTCGTTCATTTTTATGGTTTGTTATGAATTGAAAGTATGTTCACGCATTCACCCATATCATAAGGACCTCATGGCCAATGATATTAAAGTGTCAAAGCGTCAAGCGTCTCTCTCTCTCTCTCTCTCTCTCTCTGTGTGTGTGTTGGCCGCCGTTCTTTCTCTGTCTCTGGACCTTGCATTTGGAATGAACTTCCTCTTTCGCTTCGGCAGGTCTCCGCACTCAGCTCTTTCACGTCTGGCCTTGAAACCCACCTCTTCACAAGATAGCCTCCCTCCCCTGCCTCTTCCTTGTCTTCAGTTTTAGAGTTATGCATGCGCGTGAATGACTGGCGTAAAACCGCTTAGATTTGTCTCTGCACAAGCGCTATATAAATACTATCATTCTTCTTCTTCTTCTTCTCTCTCTCTAACTTCAACATGACCACCACGATGGCTTCGAAGAACGACGCAGCACCCACTTTTTGGGAGGCGTGGGTTGTTTCATGGTGACATACACAGAACGATTGACGGGCAATTTTTGCTTGTGAATAATGTTTATCGTTTGTTTTCGTTTCTGTTTCGATCTTCGTCATCATCGTTTCCTCTGTTCAATGATCACACAGCACATGTAACAAACAGTACCGGAAAGTACTGAAAGTTCAAACCCAACCAGAATAGAGCACACGTTTTCGGGTGTGGCTTGTTTCTTTTTTATTTATTGTGATCGAAAAGTCCACACACAAAGAACAGTTGACAGGCGTTTTTGTTTGTGAATAATGTTCATCGTTTGTGTTATTTTCTGTTGATCTTAGTCATCATCGTTCCCATGTTTAAAGATCACACCACATGAAACAAACAATATAGGTAATATGAATGATGAATGGTATTACATATATCAAATAAATGGTTATACAGCACCTATTCTCGGTCGGAGACCTATCTCTGTTTTACAAACTCGGGGTCATTTGCTTAACTCACTCAGTACGGCCAGTCCTCTCTTCTCCTCTACACAGATCCCTCGGATGTCCAGTGGGTGTCTGAATGACCCAACCTTTAGCTTCCGTCGTCAGAATTGTGGTATCTTTGTCAACATTCACCGCTTCAGTATAAGAGCCTTCCACTTGCGCAATATTTTGATGATGGTAATTGGGGTGAAACGCTGTTAACGTCGTCTCTTTCGCCGTTCGTATGGAGAGGGTTAATACAAATTCAGTCATTTCCGCAAAGTGTCCAGCGACATATCTCTTTTTGTTACTGTGTTACACGATAGCGGTCCACTGAGGTACAAACAATAATCATTTGTAAGAAGCTGAAGAAGGGAGACTCTGTACTGGGCTCAGATCAGCATACAAGATGCACACACAGTTGCCCCCCCTTTTTTTCTACTTTATCTATTTTTTTTCTATCTTTATATAAGAATGTATTGATTTGTTTTTTTTATATTTTTTTAAATTTCCCCCTGCATTTTATTTTACTGCATTATCTATCTGCTTACTTTTTCATGTTATTCGTTTATATATTTGTTTATTTATTTATGTATGTATTACTTTAATGATGTATCCATTTATTTGTTTCTGCACTATACGTTTCTCTCACGGCCTGACTAAACGCGTTGGGTTACGCTGCTGGTCAGGCATTCACTTATCAGCAGATGTGGTGTAGCGTGTATGGATTTGTCCGAACGGAGTGACGCCTCCTTGACGTAACTGAACTGAACTGAACTGAACTGATCATCTGTATCACATGGTGAGAGAGAGAGAGAGAGAGAGAGAGAGAGAGAGAGAGAGAGAGAGAATGTTTGAGATAAGACAAGTACAGAGGGTGGTACTGGTGGCATTGCTGGACGTTGTTTTCAATCCCCTACACCTGTCTGGTCTGCTTTGTCATTGGCCAACGACACCACTGAGCGCCCCCTGGTGTGCTCAGGGGCCAGCAGCACGTGCAACCAGGGCCCCTCTTCATTGGTGCAGCAGACTAGAGACAACAGGCTGTGCACTGCATGTCTTTAGCAGTGGTGCGAGTTTGTGTGTGTGTGAGTAGGTGAGGTGTTGCGGGCGGGGGTGGGGGGTGGGGGTAGTGGCTCTGGTAAGATAAGTTGATTGCGACAGAACAAAAAGAGATGGTGTGTGTGTGTGTGTGTGTGTGTGTGTGTGCGTACGTGCGTGCGTGCGTGCGCGCGCGTGCGTGTGTGTGTGTGTGTGTGTGTGTGTGTGTGTGTGTGTGTGTGTGTGTTACCATTAACGTGTTTGATTAATTTTGGACAGTAAATTATGACATTTCAGTATCTGAAAGTTATACGATCTGATGGTTGGTTGCTTCATCAGTTAACCATATTTCTTTCTGCCTTTCTATTCTGCAGCCTCCCACATCCCACACCCCTCTGCATCCTCCGTCCACCCTTGTTCAGGGCGAGAAGAACCGAGCGCTTACCTTCTTCTTCCCTGTTAGCATCTGATACGTGCCTGTCTGTCTTTGCCTTAGTGGCATTTGGTAACATTCAGTTTTTGTGTGTTAAATTCTAATCATGTGTTTGGCACTTTTATGTATATATGTACACTAAAGCAAGCATGATATGCATGAAATTCACGTGCCTGTTAAATTCAGAGTCATTATTAAACAGCTCAAGAAGTGAAATCGAACTTCCAGTAATCACCAGCATCATTCTTCTTCTTTTTATTTTTTTATCAGAGTCATAAGTCAGGGAGGTTTGAAAAGGTAATTTCAAGAAAAAACAACAACAAAAGAACACCAACCCAACCCATTCCAAACAAATGCGACATCGATATCTCATTATTTTTGCAGTGTCCAGGCAACTGTCACATAAAACTTCCAACACTTCCTTGTGACTTCAATAACATTCATTTTTTGCCTATGAGACTCCATCCATGAAACGGAGAGAGAGAGAGAGAGAGAGAGGGGGCGGGGGGGGGGGGGGGGGGGGGGGGGGGGGGGGGGGGGGGCGGGGCTTTGACTCTTTATTGTCATTACCTACAAGGGTCTGTTGACAATGGTGGTAACAAGGTTATGTCTCATATCACTAATAAGTACAATATGATATACACAGCTTGTTCCGGCAGTTCCAGTACCTTACATCTGAATACCACACCCTGACAAATTATATTCACAGTACTTTTAAACAAAAAAAACAACAATAAAAACCCAACAAAAAAACAACAACAAACAACCCCCCCCCCCAAAAAAAAAAACAACAACACACAACAAAACAAACAAAACAAACATACATTAAAATCGAACTAATACTGTCAAACTCGACCATCCATTTTGTTGTTGGTAATATTATGTGGAAAACTATACTTTTATAACAAAAAGATAGATATTACATTCATCTGTCTTACTCGTTAACTCTAGAATTGTTTTGATTAACTAAACTTTGTCTTATATTTAGCAGCGCTTCTACAATAAACTTTGCTACTGAATGTATTATGAGTTAGTCATCTAACTATAAAGTGGAAACAATGTCGTGTCTTCTAACCACATCTAATTAAAAAAAGACGTATGTTTCTCTCAGTTCTTCATATAACTTACACTGAAATAGAAAATGTTTTCCACCATCAGTACTCGATGAACACAAAGGGCATGGTGATTCTGTGGACGCACCCAGTTTTATTTCATTGAAGCAAGAGAGAGAGAGAGAGAGAGAGAGAGAGAGAGAGAGAGACAGACAGACAGACAGACAGACAGACAGACAGACAGAGTATACACCCATTGACTCGTAGTCGCAGCTCCTGACTTTACCGCAATGCTGGAACAGCGACCCGCCATTCCTTTGATCAGTTTGATGTCCGGTCACAATGTGGGCTGTCCTGGAATCAGACTGTGCCATTAGTCTTCCTGCCCCACAATTCAGCCAGCCTGGAGATTTTGATCCGTTCCTACGGGACTCAGCAATTGTCAGGCAGTTCAGTTTATTCTCATTGCATCTGATGTTTTCAGCATTACCGGCTGGGACGCTGAGCAATTGGGGTTTTTATTTTTTTGGGGGGGGGAATTTTTTGCGGAGTGTCCTGTTAACCTGGTTATACACTGAACATCCACTCGCGAGTTCAGTTCATTTCAGTTCAGTTCAGTTACTGAAGGAGGCGTCACTGCGTTCGGACAAATCCATGTACGCTGCACCACATCTGCTAAACAGATGCCTCGCGAACTGTGAGTGAGCGAGGCCTCAATCGGTCAAGGTTGACCACGGATGATGGATTCTGTCTGCATGTTTTGCTGGTGAAGAACGTTGCACAGGTTTTTGTTTTTGCTTGTTTGTTTCTGTGGTCTCTCCTTCAACATTGTGCTCTGTTTTGCACGGAGTGTTCCGCTCACTGTGCAGTTGAAGGATATTTTACTTTGCAGACGATGTTGGACAACCACGAAACGTCCGCGCTTTTAGAACAGATCACATGACATTTTATTCACAAACTCTGATCGATACTTTTGTTAACATATTTTGTTTTCCATCATGTATATTTATAATAAATAGCACCACTCTTAGTGTAAAAAACAACAACAACACCCCAACAAACAACAAAACAACAGCAAGCAAACAGAAAACAATGCATATCTGACAGAAACTTAAAGAGAAAAAAAAAAAGCTCGACAAAAGAAACTCCTGCTTCGCGATGTTCAGCTGCAGACATTCAGTTTCTGCCCAGGGTAAAATTCCACTGAGCTATAAATAATGTATGTGCGGCAGAACTTCCAGTTGGGCTGAGATCAGCAAGCGAGCAGTAAACTGGCGCCATTTTGGGGGGCACTTTAATGAACTTGCTGCCGGGCGTAAACAAAGCACAGAGGGAGTTAGAGAGGATGGGGATGTTACAGGGTGTTATTACATACAACGCCAGTCGCGGCCCCGTTCGATTTTTTTTTCATTTTTAATTTTTTAAATTTTTTTTTTTATACAATGACAATAACTATTTTAGTGTCCATTCGTCAATGAAGCCCTTAGGACACACGGGGGGCACTATGAACAATCCTGCTAAGTACAATTCAAGAAACTGACCCACACATCTCTCATCACCATCTCACATCCCCCGTCTCACCACACATGAACCTGCAAGTAAAACATGTGTGTACTCGTAAGCACAACGTACACATACCCACAACTTGAGAGCAAAACATACACGTATCCGCAAGGCAAAACATACACATATCCGCAAGCAAAACATACACGTATCCGCAAGCAAAACATACACTTATCCATACACGTATCCGCAAGCAAAACATACACTTATCCGTAAGGAAAATATACACATATCCGTAAGCAAAACATGCACATATCCGCAAAGCAAAACATACACGTATCCGCAAGCAAAACATACACT
>NC_134883.1:14552809-14565309 GCF_041734735.1 Babylonia areolata
AAAAAAAAAAAAGAAGAGGAGGAAAATCCCTTTCCCCTTTCTTCCCATTTTGCTTTCTCTTTCTTCTCTTTCGTCCTTCCTTACACCCAGTCTTCCTGCGTGACAGTTCTGTTTCTGTCCCCTTCGGAGGATAATTATGGTCACCGTTAAGGACAGTTGCTTGGAACTTCTCCCCATCCCCTCCCACAAGCTATCTATCTCTGTCTCTGTCTCTCCCTCCCTCTCTCTCTCTCGCTCTCTCTCCCTCGCTTTCTCTCCCTCTCTCTCCCTCCTCTCTCTCTTTTCCTCAGCCTCTCTCTCTCCTTCTCTCTCCGTCTGTCTCTGTCTCTCTCCCTCTCTCTCTCGCTCTCTCTCCCTCTCTCTCCCTCTCTCTCTCGTTCTCTCTCTCTCTCCCTCCTTCTCCCCCACTCTCTCTTTCCCTCGGTCTCTCTCTCCCCCTCTCTCTCCCTCTCTCTTCCCCCTCTCTCTCTCCCTCTCTATCCCTCTGCCTTTCTCTCTCCCTCTGTCTCTCTCCCTCTGTCTCTCCCTCTCTCTCTCTCCCTCTGCCTCTCTCCCTCTCTCTCTTTCCCTCTGCCTCTCTCTCTCCCTCTCTCTCCCTCTCTTCCCCCATCTCTCTCTCCTTCTCTCTCTCCCCCCCTCTCCCTCCCTCTCCCGCACTCTCTCATTGTCTCTGTCTATCTCTCCCTCTCCCCCCTCTCTCTCCCTCTGTCTGTCTCTCTCTCTGTCTGTCTGTCTGTCTGTCTCTCTCTCCCACCCCCTGTCCTCCCACCATCCATTTTCTGTGTATCAACAATACTCCACAGCTGGTTGACGAGGTCACTCGTCTTTTCCACATTTTGTCATCCCGATTTGACAGACCGCGTATTTTTTTCTTTCCACCACATTCTTTTCCTTATTTTCTTCCTTCACCGTATCCAATTATTTGGAGGTCTTAAGGGATTGAAAGAAAAAAAAAGAGAGAGAGAAAAAAAAACAACAAAAAACCCGGCGCTATTTGTTGCTCATCGTTCAAGAGTTTTATGTGGTCGAACGTAGGGGAGAAATTATCCCCGATTCTTTTTTTTTTTTTTGTCTTTTTTTTCTTCCGTTCTTTGTGCTTCTTTGAATGTCTGTCTTGGTCTGTCTCTCTCGCTCTTTCGCTTTTGATCTGAGTTTCTCTTAGTAGATTTTGGGTTTAATATTATTATTATTATTATTATTATTGTTGTTGTGTTATTATTATTATTATTATTATTATTATTATTATTATTATTATTATCATTATTATTATCATTATTATTATTATTCTTATCTCATCT
Source organism: Babylonia areolata (assembly GCF_041734735.1). Taxonomy (NCBI): domain Eukaryota; kingdom Metazoa; phylum Mollusca; class Gastropoda; order Neogastropoda; family Buccinidae; genus Babylonia; species Babylonia areolata. The sequence continues at coordinate 14,554,108 of NC_134883.1, forward strand.
CTGTATATCTAATAGCAAAAGTTATTCTGTCTGATTGTCTGTCTGATGCACTGTGAAACAAAAACGAGCGCTTCTACCAATTTACGTAATCTCTTTCTTCGACACAGCTATCTCTTTATCTATCCGCATTTAATTTTATTATTATTTTTTATTGATGCGTTCGTTATAGAATCGTTTGCCGCGTGCAGTGTTTCTTCTGTTGCAGCGCATGTCTACCCATCCCCGTCTCTGATGTCAATTCCTTCGTTGGAATATGTCTAATGCTAACGTCCATATTCTAAATATATTTCTGTTTAATAATTACGATGTACTAATCAATGGCAATGTTTTTAAAAGCGAATATGTGAAATGCTTTTATTTGAGAACATATGTTTATTACTCTTGTTTAATCAAGTAATCCGCGTGTGTGGGGTGGGTGGGGGGGTGGGGTGGGGGGGTGCAGGTGTGTGCTGATTATCTGGTTGCGGTTTTCCGCAATTTATCTTTATTCTTATCTTATCTGTCTTTTATAATCAATGTGCAGTATAGTAGGCTATGTCTATAATTATATTCAAATAATGTTTCTTAATTCTTTCTGTTTTTACATTAAGAATACTAGTTATTACCTGCAGTGTGTGGATGTATGTATGAAACGGTGTATGTGATATTTTTTTTACATTTGTATCTTCGTATAATATTCGTAAAAGTTGTTGAGTTTTACAGTTATGGTCCCCATGTTGTTTACTTGTCTATGTTGTGATAATGCACCTGACCAAATTTCTCTAGTTGGAGATAATAAAGTTATTCTTATCTTATCTTATCGTTCATTTCTCTCATCATCCCTCTCTCCGTATCTCTCACTTGTCATGTCACTACCCTTCCCCACCCCCCCACCCCCTCTAGCCCTGGTCATAAACGTCAGTCACGTTTTCAACACCTTGGAAATAACAGTCCTGAGCTATCGCTCATGAGGTGGTGAGGATTCTTCTGCTTCTTCTTCTTCTTCGTTCGTGGGCTGCAACTCCCACGTTCACTTGTATGTACATGAGTGGGCTTTTAAGTGAAGTACGTGTATGGCCCTTCTGTTTATTTACCCCGCCATGTAGGCAGTCATACTCCGTTTTCAGGGATGTGCATGCTGGGCATGTTCTTGTTTCCATAACCAACCGAACGCTGACATGGATTACAGGATCTTTAACGTGCGTGTTTGTTCTTCTGCGTGCGTATACACACGAAGGGGGGTTCAGGCACTAGCAGGTCTGCACACAATGATTATATTGACCTGAGAGACGGGAAAAATCTCCACTCTCTTTACCCACCAGGCGCCGTTACCGAGATTCGAACCCGAGACCCTCAGATTGAAAGTCCAGCGCTTTAACCATTAGGCTTTTGCGCCCGTCGGTGAGGATTCCTTTGATTGCTGCACGTGCTTGGCGTCTGATTCTGACTCGTTTGCAGAGCGGTGGCTCAGTGAAAACTACTTCTTCTTCTGCGTTCACTCGTATGCACACGAGTGGGCTTTTACGTCTATGACCGTTTTTACCCCGCCATGTAGGCAGCCATACTCCGTTTTCGGGGTGTGCATGCTGGGTATGTTCTTGTTTCCATAACCCACCGAACGCTGACATGGATTACAGGATCTTTAACGTGCGTATTTGATCTTCTGCTTGCATATACACACGAAGGGGGTTCAGGCACTAGCAGGTCTGCACATATGTTGACCTGGGAGATCGTAAAAATCTCCACCCTTTACCCACCAGGCGCCGTCACCGTGATTCGAACCCGGGACCCTCGGATTGAAAGTCCAACGCTTTAACCACTCGGCTATTGCGCCCGTCGCTCAGTGAAAACACGTTGCGAGAAAATCACAGGTACCGGCCATCATGATAGTTCAAGCCACCCAGGAGCCAGATTTGTTTTTCCTGCTTCTACAAACTTTCGAGTGCTGGACAGGGTCCTAGTCTTTTGAACAGGACGACGAACTAAGGCCCGCGTGATGAAGCAAGTACTCGGCGTATGTAAAAAAAACAACAATAACAACATGCCACGGAAACAACAGAAGAGTCGCCAGTGGCAAAAATCTGCAGGGAAAACAATCCACTTTCGTACTGCCACCACCATTCTTTAGTTAGACTTCTTGTATTTGTATTTGTATCACTCTTTGTGCCACAACAAATTTCTCTGCGTGAAATTCGGGCTGCTTTCCTCAGGGAGAGCGTGTCGCTACACTGACAGCACCACCTATTATATATAGATGCTTTTGTATGACAAGCTGAAGGAAGGCCACCGTGAACTGGAAGACCCTGCAAGCGCTTCAAAGACACCTTGAAGACAAACCTCAAAGCCTGTGACATAGACATCGCTTCCTGGGAAATTGATGCCCTTGACCGCTGTCGCTGGAGGATGCTGTGCTCTAGTGGCATAAAGACGTTTGAAAACAAGAGAACGCTGGCCATTAACGAGAAGCGTGAGCGAAGGAAGCAGGGCTCAACTTCTGGAGACGTTTTCCCTTGCAACACCTGTGGGAAGTGCTGCGCATCCAGAATCGGCATCTTCTCCCATATGAGGACACACACCGACAGATAAGCCTGCCTGCATACTCATCCGTCGGACCGACGGGAGACTCCATCATATATATATATATATATATATATATATATATATATATATATATATATATATAGGGAAGAAGCAGTTGGATCTCAGCATGAAGAAAATAATTGTTTTAACTGGGGAGGGGAAAAAAAGGGTGCAGACTGCTCAAGGTCCGATTCATGACACTGGATACCAGCCCCTCCCCATGCCCCCTCCTCGCTGCCAGGTCCGTGGAGCAGATGATGGTGTTGCTGGTGGACAAACGAGAAGTACGAATTGAACGAGGAGGGTCATTTATAAACCAAAAAAAAAAATGCCTTGGTGGACTCAGCAAGTCGGGGTGGTAGGTAGGGTGGTGGGAGAGAGAGAGAGAGAGAAAGAGAGAGAGAGAGAGAGAGAGAGAGAGAGTCTGTGTGGGGGGGATGGAGGGGGCAGTGGGGGTGTGTGTGTGTGTTGAACCCTGTTAACAAAAAAAAGTGAATAACAAACAAACAAAAAACAAACAAAACAAAAAAAAACAAAAAAAAAAGAAAAAAGAAAAGAATATTGTGAATAAGTAATGCGACTGTGGACGAATACATTGTTTTCAATAAGGCTTAACTGTACAAAATTAACATTTTCTTGAGATTCGTACGTGTAGTTTTTGCTCATCTGCTCATCGTGTTTTGTATTAACTTACCGCATTAGCAACCCGGTTATGGAATTTCCTTCATCATATTCTATCCAGATTTATTCAGCTCGACTTTCAGTTTAACAGAATTGAAACTCTCATCTGGCGAGGGTGTAAGTTGTCATAGGAATGGGATGACACTAATGAAGAGGTGATTGTTGATGACACAGCTAAAATCAATTTATGGATTGGATTTCTGGGGCTGAAATCACGTTAAAAGCTATCAAAACAATAGAACAAATGAAACGAATACAGCACACACACACACACACACACACACACACACACACACACACACACACACACACACACACACACACACCTCTCAAAAAAAAAAAGAAAAAAAGAGAAAGAGAGAGAGAGAGAGAGAGAGAGAGAGAGAGAGAGAGAGAGAGAGAGAGAAGGGGGGAAAAAAGAAGAGAAAAAAAAGTCGGTATCATTGCATGGAAATTCCAGAAAATCAGACTTTCGGAGCTCAGCCCAATCGCTCTTCTCGTCGCTCCCTGCGACCCTCCGACCCCCTGGCCCCATCACGCCCCCCCCCCCCAACCCCCCCAACCCCCTTTTCCATAACTACCCACCCCTCTCCCCTCTACTCCCCTATTCTGTCCCCTCTCTCCTCTCCCCCCCCCACCGCACCCCCACCCCCATTTCCACCCCCCACTTCAGCTTCCTATTTAAACCGCCTCCTCAAAAACTGCAAATCAGCGTGAGCGTGAAGTCAATCCAGATGCTAGACGTCGTTGAGAGTCGCCAAATTAAACAGCAGAATTAAAAGCTGGATTTCCCGTAACGTACCCCCCACTACCCCCGACCCTCACCCCCCGACCCCTCACCCCACCCCTCACCCCTCACCTCCGTCGCACTCTTCTTTCACGGAGCCTCGAGGGTCAGTGACGTCATTGGTTGCCAGGGGAAACCGGGATGACAAGCAGAGGTAGCCTTGCTTGCGCTTCGGACCAAAGGAGCAGACGTACGTGTGTGTGTGTGTGTGTGTGTGTGTGTGTGTGTGTGTGTGTGTGTGTGTGTGAATAGAACAGAATAGAATAGAATAGAATAGAATAGATTTTATTGTCATGAAACCGAAAGGTTTATAAGACACAATTGACGATCTAAACTGGAGACTCCTTGTCCAAACATGACACGTGTGTGTGTGTGTGTGTGTGTGTGTGTGTGTGTGTGTGTGTGTTTGTGTGTGTGTTTGTGTGTGTGTATGTGTGTGTGTGTGTGTGTGTGTTGGTTGTGTTGTGTTGTGTTGTGTTGCGTGTGTGTGTGTGTGTGTGTGTGTGTGTGTGTGTGTTTGTTGTGTGTGTGTGTGTGTGTGTGTGTGTGTGTGTGTGTGTGTTGTGTTGGGTTATGTGTGTGTGTGTGCGTGCGGTGTGTGTGTGTGTGTGTGTGTGTGTGTGTGTGTGTGTGTGTGTGTGTGTGTTCGCATCCCAGAGTTGAAAAGAAAGTGTTTTTTCTGTCTCGCTCTGTGTATGTCTGTGTGTGTGTGTCTGTGTGTGTGTCTGTGTGTCCTTGAATGGTAGTAATTGCCTGTGGGGAGGGGGCCTCAAGGATCCTTGTTCAAGCTGTGTGTGTAAATTTAGTTTTCCTGAAATCCTCCACATTGACAACAGACGACTATAAATATTATTGTGTTGGATGCTCTCCCATTGAAATGGAAATGGAAACACAACAAAGCAGTTTTTATGTTCAAAATGTCATCTGGTTGTGCCCCACCCTCAATAATTGTTAGTAAATTTCAATTAAACGAAAATCGCCACGTCCGTAAGATTATTATGTTACCCATGTTCGAGAATTGATCTGTTTAAATCTAGTCTGTCATACTCGGGCGGTTTATTGTGGAATAATATGTCAGCCATTTTCAGTGTGCAAACTAGTCTCAATGTACTTAAAAAATGTACCATTCGGAAGTCATGAAAGAATTTGCAAATACAATGTCTTAACCCCCCCACCCCCCACTCCATCTCTCTCTCTTCTTCTTCTTTTTCTTCTTCTTTCCTCTTTTCTTTCTGATCTCATGTACTTATGTTGTTAATCTTTTTTATTTTTTTTATTCTTTAATACATTATTTTGGTGACATAATTTGAAATTTATTCGTGTAATGTTATGCCTTTGTATTGAGTATCTAATTTCCTTTTCCATGAGAGCAGGATGAAAACAAGCCATTTGTGATTATTCCTTTTCCCCCTCAATTAAAAAGGTGCGCTCGTTCGTTCGTTCGTTCGTTCGTTCATTCCTTCTCTCTCTCTTCCCCCATGTTTCTTCGTTTTCCTTCCCTCCCCCCCTCCCCCTTTCTCCCCAGCTTTTCTATTCCCCTCCTTCCCTCCCTCCCTCTCAGCCGCCACCCCCACCCCACCCCCTCCCCTCTCTCCCTCAAGTTTGGCTCTGCCATCAGTGTGATGTGAAGAGAAGTGTGGTACCAGTACCTTCAAGGAGGGACAGAGACGAAATATCCGCGGTGCCAGACAGGCGACATTGGCGATCTGAACTGGAGACTCCTTGTCCAAACATGACGTGTGTGTGTGTGTGTGTGTGTGTGTGTGTGTGTGTGTGTGTGCGGTGTGTGTGTGTTGTGTGTGTGTGTGTGTGTGTGCGGTGTGTGTGTGTGTGTGTGTGTGTGTGTGTGTGTGTGTGTGTGTGTGTGTTCGCTCCCCAGAGTTGAAAAGAAAGTGTGTTTTTTTCTGTCTCGCTGTAAAGCAATTTTAAATTTTTTTAATTATTTTTCTTTACTTGCTTGTGTTCCTCCTGTCCTATTTCCAGTCTTTCCTTTCTGTTCTTCTTCTTCTTCTTCTTCCATCCTTCCTTCCTGTCAATGTCTTTTCATTGTTCCTTCTTCTCTACTTTCCTTGCTTTTCTTTCCTTCTTTGAACTGTGCCACAGCAAGAGGAGAAAAGAGCCCACCATGATATGTCGAACTGGATCGAGGACGATGATGCTGATGATCATAACAACACCGACGTGTGTAGTCAGAAGAACCAAGTCTCTGTCTGTCTGTCTGTCTGTCTCTCTCTCACATGCACACACAGACAGACGTGCACACACACCAACAAAAAGAAAAACAACAACAACAACCCCCCCCCCCCCCCCAAAAAAAAAAAAAAAAAAAAACCAAAAAAAAACCCACACGGAAATATAGATACAATCGTGTTCTACTAGTTTGATAAACTATGACGGGCTGTCTGTCTGACTATATATCCCGCTCTCAGTCTGAAGTAAAACCAGCCTCTTTTTTTTCGTACCCCCCCCCCCCACACACACACACTCTCTCTCTCTGTGTCTCCTCTGTCTGCGTCTGTCTCTGTCTGTCTGTCTGTCTGTCTGTCTCTCTCATACACACACAGACAGACATACACACACTTACACACACCAACAAAAAGAAGAAGAAGAAGAAAAAAGAAACGGAAGAAAGGCACACGGAAATACAGATATAATCGTGTTCTGCTAGTTTGATAAACTTTGACTGGCTGTCTGTCTGACTATGATCCTGCTCTCAGTCTGAAGTAAAACCAGCCTATCCTTTTTTCGTATTCCTCTCCTTTTTTCGTATTCCACCCGCCCCCCCCCCCTCTCTCTCTCTCTCTGTCCCCTATCTCTTCGTTTTCCTTCCCTCACCCCCCCCCCCATTTCTCCCCAGCTTCTCTCTTCCCCTCCTTCCCTCCCTCCCTCTCAGCTCCCACCCCTACCCTCCTCTTTCCCCCCTACCACTCAAGTTTCGCTCCGCCATCAGTGCCATCTGAAGAGAAGTGTGGTACCATTACTTTCAAGGAGGGACACATGTTGCTGCATGTATTGTCGCACCCCTGTCCCCACGCCCCCTGCATGGGTATTTGTCACCGGCGACAGTGGAGTGATGGCCTAGAGGTAACGCGTCCGCCTTGGAAGCGAGAGAGCGCTGGTTCGAATCACGGTTCAGCCGCCGATATTTTCTCCCCCCCTCCACTAGACCTTGAGTGGTGGTCTGGACGCTAGTCATTCGGATGAGACGATAAACCGAGGTCCCGTGTGCAGCATGCATTTAGCGCACGTAAAAGAACCCACGGCAACAAAAGGGTTGTTCCTGGCAAAATTCTGTAGATAATCCACTTCGATAGGAAAAACAAATAAAACTACACGCAGGAAAAAAAAAAAAAAAGGGTGGCGCTGTAGTGTAGCGACGCGCTCTCCCTGGGGACAGCAGCCCGAATTTCACACAGAGAAATCTGATGTGATAAAAAGAAATACAAATACAAATACATCTTACGTGCAGCCCTCACTAGTGGTGCGCATTGTCGCCTCTACGGACTGGTGCTGCTGTGAAGAGCGAGTGCGAGGTGTGATGCAGCTCTTAGCGTAGAGTCGTTGAAGGACTGTGCCCTCGCAGGTAAGATCACGCACACACACACACACACACACACACACACACACACACACACACACGCGCGCGCGCGCGCACTCACTCACTCACACACACAGCGACAGTAGCCAAACCTGACCAGTTTACAACCCATCCACTCTTTACTTCAAGATTCCGAACCCACTGGGTGAGAAGATGTGACGTAACTTTTACGACCCAGCGTGGCATCGATGAGGGGCTGTTCCCTCGCAGATAAGAGAACACACACACACACACACACACACACACACATCCCCCTTTACCCCCTTCTCCCCTCACACACACACATCCGCACGCACAAACACACAAATATGCATGCACACTCACACACATACACACACGCCAAACGCGCCCGCATATATATCTCCCCTCACTCCCCCACACCTCTCCACCACACACCCTTTTTTTTTTTACATAAACACGAATTTACTCTCCAACACACACACACACACGAAATAATATACGCTCACGCATGCATTCACACAAACAAGCAAGCAATATCATATGCTTTAGTAACCTGACAATTGAGCATATAATTTTTCACTGTAGCTTGATGAAGCCTTTTGTACATGAAAGTGTGTCTTCACAAGTGACTGAGAACGTTGATGTTTTGACTTTTTGCATTCTTTATCAGTTGTTTCGCTCGTCAGTTTAACGACTTCTCTTTTACGAAGTCCTTTAAGTAATTTCCTGTAACTGTATTTAGAGGGTTTTTTTGTTTGTTTTGTTTTTCTTCCAAAATTCACCCACATTCTTACCCTCATTTGCCCAGTTTCCCCCAACCCTCCATTCATCCACATCTCCCACCCCTTCTAACCGATAATACTCAGATGTATTCATAAATACTTTAACAAAATGTCTTCAATCACCCGATATGTGTGACGGGACATTAAACAAAAATTCCTCCTCCTTCCTCACACTAGCACACGCACACAACAACACAGCAACAACAGTGCAGAGGGGTGACAAGATGTACAGAAAGGCTGAACGTATTGTCGCCGGCGACAATCTGTGCAGGGGTTACAATACATGCCGCAACAACAGAGATGAAGCTGCAGTGCCAGACAGGCGACATCGGAGATTTGTACTGGAGACTCCTTGTCCAAACATGACACGTGTGTGTGTGTGTGTGTGCGTGCGTGCGTGCGTGTGTGTGTGTGTGTGTGTGTGTGTGTGTGTGTGTGTGTGTGTGTGAGAGAGAGAGAGAGGTTTTTTCTTTTGTCTTGTGTAGCAGTATATTCGTACCCCGTTTCGTTTTTTTTTTTTTTTTTTTTTTTTTTTTTAATCTCTGGGTCAAATCTGGCTAGCCCAGACTAACCCCGAGGCTTCAGTAGACTAGTTTGGAATGACACCCGGGGTTGAGGACTTGAACTAGTCAGTACCCCATGTGGATTTTCCCCTCCCCCCTCCTAATGGATACAGGGGTCATGTTTCACCAGGCAAACCTGAAATGATCTCCAGGAGGGGGGGGGGGGCGAATTCGGAATCAATACAGTCTGCTAAGTAGAACACCTCCACGTTGGCTTCCGTTAACTCACTCAATACGACCAGTCCTCTCTTCTCCTCTACACAGACCCCTCGGATGTCCAGTGGGTGTCTGAATGACCCAACCTTTAGCTTCCGTCGTCAGAATTGTGGTATTCTTTGTCAGCATTCGCCTCTTCAGTATAAGAGCGTTCCGCTTGCAATATTTTGATGATGGTAATTGGGGTGAAACGCTGTTAACGTCGTCTCTTTCGCCGTTCGTATGGAGAGAGTTAAAGTCGTCATGGAGAAGCGGGGGTGGTCAGTGAAGGCTGGCCCAGTACTGTCCCTCTTCCTTCAGCTCGGTTCAACCCCTAGAAAGGGGGCGTCATTTCCAACTGGGGGGGAAGGTTGGCTGGTGGATCTTGACTAACCTCAAATAAAACCCAGGCGTCTTTCAAGGCTGGTGCAGAATGACTTCGTGGTAAAGACCCCGTAGTGGGGATGGGGTGTGGTGGTGGTGGTTGGGGGGTAGGGGGGGTAGCGGGGGTAGATCATGACAAGTCAAATGACCCCGGGTGTCATTCAAGGCTAGGGAGAATGACTTCGTGGTAAAGGCCAACAGTGGGGGGAGGGTGGTGGTGGCAGATCTTGCCCTACCACAAACAAGTCCAGGTGTCAATCAAGGCTAGTGCAGAATGACTCCGTGGTAAAGACCAGCAGTGGGGGAAGGGGGGCGGGGGGGAGGGTGGTGGTGGTGGACCTTGACTAACCTCAAATAAACCCAGGCGTCATTCAAGGCTTCGTGGTAAAGACCAGCTGTGGGGTTGGGGGTGTGGGTAGTGGGGTTGGTGGTAGATCTTGAGCTGCCAAAATGACCCCGGGTGTCATTCAAAGCTAGTGCAGAATGACCCCTGGGTAAAACCCAACAAGGGTGGTGGTGGTGGTGGTGGTGGGGGTGGGGGTGGTGGTAGTCAAAGACTATTACACAGGTCTTCACACAAACTTTCAACTAGACGGATGGCATCCTGATAACTGTCTGGGCTGAATCCATTGCTTCTTCTCTCTCTCTCTCTCTCTCTCTCTCTCTCTCTCTCTCTCTCTCTCTCTTTCCAACACAATCGGCCCATGTGTGTGCACTGCTATGGAACTGTATTGAAGAAGGAATTCCTGTGAAGCCTTTCTGTTCAGTTCAGCAAAGTTCACTTCAAGTCAATTCTTGTTGCTCATAACCAGCAGCCAACCGACCCGCGGATACTGTATCGAGGTTGATCCCCGAAAACGGAGTATGGCTGCCTAAATGGCGGGGTAAAAACAAGTCATACACGTAAAAGCCCACTCGTGTACATACGAGTGAACGTGGGAGTTGCCGCCCACGAACAAAGAAGAAGAAGAAGAAGTATCAAGTTTGGTGTCTACAAGATGGGCATCGCAGACATGGTCGCTCTCAGGAAGCAAGGATATTGGAAAGACTGAAGTGATAGTCTTTGTGAAGCGCAGCCTTTACTTTCTCCTCCAGATTCAAAAGAAAGATGGTTTTCAGGTTTGGATCAATCGGAATGATTTCTTTTTTTAAGTTTTCCTTTTTTTTTTCAGTTCTTTTTTCATTTTCTTTGCCGGCCTTTTCTTCTTTTCTGTCTCTTTCTTTCTGTCTTCCTTCCTTCCTTCCTTCCTTCCAAGTGTGGATATTCAGCCCTCTTGCCAAAGACGTCTCCCCCCTTTCTTCCACAGACTTTCGTCCACAGACTTTCTGCGCTGAGTCAGAACAGTGCATTTCAAGTTCTTGATATTCACATGGCCGGATATTTTCTCCACTGATGGCTTTTTATTTACAGACGGTGTACAAACTCATGGCCTCTGGTTCCAGAACAGCGAAGAACATTTCAGCAAGTGAGGACAGAACTGGGGGCATTATTCCTATGAGTTTGGGGGATATAGTTCGTGGAAGTCCGTGGAAGTTCATGGTTCATGCCATGTGGAGTGATGGCCTAGAAGTAACGCGTCCGCCCAGGAAGCGAGAGAATCTGAGCGCGCTGGTTCGAATCACGGCTCAGTCGCCAATATCTCCCTACCCACCCCCCTCCACTAGACCTTGAGTGGTGGGCTGGACGCTAGT
>NC_134883.1:14572809-14575309 GCF_041734735.1 Babylonia areolata
ACACACCTCACCCCACCCCCTACCCCCAGCTCCCTCATCCCTCCCGTCTGATTTCACACGCAACCAAGCAAGCCAGCCATAGTCAGTCAATTTGGGGGAGAGATTACAGTCATAGAAAACCGACTCCCGTCAGTCTTTGTCGCGTGCACAATAGAGCTGGGAGGGAGACATATCGTGGAAGATAAGTTAAACTGTCACTCAGCCCATTCTGCAGACGACTGGCGCGGCGCAGACGGTTGGCACTGATTCAAGTCAGGGTCTGTTGTGAAGGCTGTGTCAGATTTTTCGGACAGAAACCTTTACGTTCAGTGTCCGTGATTCAGAAAAGCGGGAGGGGAAGTATTGTATCTTATCGTATTGCATTTTGCCACACCTCGTTTCTCTGAGTGAAATTCGGGCCACTATCCCCAGGGAGATTGCGTCGCTATACTGAGAGCGCCACCTCTCTTTTTTTAATGGTTGTAGTAATTTTTTCTGCCTGCAGTTTTATTTGTCTTCCTATCGAAGTGGATTTTTCGTTTATATTATTTTGCCAGGAACAACCCTTTTGTGGGTTCATTTTCGTGCGCCAAGCTGCACACGGGACCTCGGTTTATCGTCTCATCCGAAAGACTAGCGTCCAAACCACCACTCAAGGTCTAGTTGAGGGGGAGGAAATACTGGCAACTGTGGGATTGGAACTAGTGCGCTCAGATTCTCTTGCTTCCTGGGCGGACGCGTTAGCACTCGGCCACCACCCCACCAGAAGACGATAAATCATTTTGCCTACCTCTGGAACAGAGCAGTCAGAGGAGGGTACGTGTCACAGACCACTGGCTGAAATAGGTGGATAGCTCATTGGCCGGGAAAGCTGAAGCAAACTGGACGCCATATTGAGACTTGTATCCGGCTGTCAGGCCGTTGAGAAGTCGTCTGCTAACTGGTGGTAGTTTCTGAACTGTAACCGTGTATCTTCGACGAAATCGTGTTATGCCTACCTCCACGACATGCCAACTGTTTTGTCTTGATTGATATCTGCCAATGGTTTATTTACCAAAGTTATTACAGGAAAACAGTGCAGCGACACGTAGCGCAAACTTGTTGTGGAGGCACACACAGGAATATCAGCTCAACTAACGCAACGAGCAAGTGAAAGCTTGCCGTGAAGCAGTCATCGTAGCCAGGTGAGCGCTCGGCTACATGTAAGAAGTTACCGCTTCGCGCTGTACTGACGCGAGTATCAAAATGGCTGATTGAACACTTCCGCTGGCTTCAGTTTGCAAAGGGGCTAAAAAAAAAAGGCATGCGCTTTCCACCTACTTTAAGAGCAGTGGTCACAGACCAAGTCGATGATCTGAGGTCTTCTGTGAGGTTTATTGGAGGAGGAGGAGACGGGGCTTCTGATGCTGACAAGAATGGGACGAAGAAATTAGAAAGGCTCAGACTTTGTTGGAGAAAGTTAGTGTACACGCTAATTATTAGAAAGTTAGTGTATATATATCTTTTATAGAAATGATGATTTCTAAGTAATAATAATAATGATAATAATAATCATGATGATCATGATGATAGAAATAATAATAATACTACATAACAGCAATAATAATAATGATATAATTTATTTTCAGTCTAACATCATCATCTTAGATCAACAGACTATAGAAAAATAAAGGAGCGAACGAGAGTGTGCTGTTTCGTAGTCTTGGGTGTAAGCATGAGAACGCTGGAAGCAACTTCCAGGAGCGCCGACGGCACCACGTGGCCGACGCGGTGGATGATGAGTATACCATTGGCAAAAAGAGCATTTCATCATTCAACCCTACCCACTGTCCACACGCTCACAGAGACATCCAAGTCTGTCACAACAACGAAGCAACAAGCATTGAACGATACAATCCACCAATCCAATAAGGAACAGTGGAATGATTAGGAGAGGGGGGTTGGTGGGGTGGATGTGTGTGTGTGTGTGTGTGTGTGTGTGTGTGTGTGTGTGCGTGTATGTGTGTGTGGAGGGCGTGGTGCAGGGGGAGTGGGGGGAGAGCACCGAACTAACGTAACGTTAGTTAAGAGGCGAAACGCCAACAGGTCGTTAACTGAACTTTTTTTTTTTTGGGGGGGGAGGAGGAGTGTGGTGAGGAGAGGAGTGTGCTAAAGGGGCGTGGGGGTGGGGAGGGGCATTGGATGGTGGCGGGGTGGGGTGGTGGTGAGTTCATCAGTCAACTAGGTTACAATTTCCAGCCAGTCACTGTGCTCACAAAATGTCTTTTTGGATATTTTCAGCACTGCAGTGTGGTGCACAAGAGGCTGAAGAGCCTGTGGAAAAAACGCCGCGGGGCAGTAAAACGAGTGTCCCTGGAACGTAGCACAGCTGATGAATCAGGTCGTACATCATGGGCAGATTAGAAGAGCAGCAAAGCTTTCGACTGATTCACATCGGTTTACTTGTGTTCAATGTGAAGCTGGCGAAAGTAGAAGGGATAGAATGTTGGCCCAAATTGGATGAAGAATGTATAAAAATGTT
>NC_134883.1:14582809-14587809 GCF_041734735.1 Babylonia areolata
ATCATCCAATTAATGAATAAACAATGAAATAAATAGATAAAAGAATAAATAAAAATAAGCTCATACATAATGAAATAATAAAATAAGATAAAATGCGGAAAAGAAAAAAAAAAGTGTGTGCTGAACCTTGATGAAGTGAAATGGTATCATTTTGAAGTGCAATAACTGCTACTTGAGAACTTTTAAATGTCTGTTTCCTGTGTACTTTTAACTGGTGTAACTGATTTTGTTGAACACAAATGACGCAATGGGAAGAGGAAGGTGCCCGAATATAAAGAATGATGATCAGCTCCCTGACCTGTAATTTCTACATTAATTAAAAAAAAGGAAGAAAAAAAATGCGGGCTTATAAATGGCAGTACCCCCATCTCAGATGGGGCTCGCCGCGCTTTGCAATACAATACACCAATTTAGGACTAAGTGACGTAAAACTATGTACAAAGTCAACACAGTCTCACATGACTTTGGCTAAAATATTCATATTTAAGACTGAGTAACATAAAGATATGCAAATTAACACAGGCACCACCACAGTCTCAAATCAGGAGCGAACCACAGCAAAACAGAGCACATCCCATTCAAAGTAAAAAACAAAAACAAAAACAAACACCAAGGAAACAGCATCACAAAAAAAAAAAAAAAAAAAAATCATCACGAAATCATACAAACCAACACAAAGAGCACATCCTTCAATAAGATCACAGCAAGCATATGCAGGAAAAGTTTCAGTGAGAAAAATACAGTTTGAAAAGATTCGTTTTGAGTGCTGTCTTGAATGCGGGTGTTGGGGTGTAACGGAGGTGTGAGGGCAGTGAACTCCACTGTTCAGGTGCAACAAAAGAAAAGTAACGTTCACCGTAAGTTTTTGATCGGATCTGCGAACAGACAGTGTGCGCTTGCCATTTGAAGAACGAAGCTGTCACTTCAGTACTGTGTGGTTGTCCATCTATAACACATTGTTACATTGTACCGCTGTCATGAGCCACAGGTGCCCAGTACATCCGTCTTCGGCATTGCATTTTTTTTTGTGTCCGACTTTCCCTCTCGTAGGTGATCTGCCGGCCAAGACTGAAGAGCGTCACCAGCCCTGGTTTTTCCTCAGGGCTGACTCCCGAAGCCGTTCCCTTTAGTGGGTAATGCCGCAAGGCAGCGGAGGTTTGAAATCAGGGTTTTCCTTTCCTTAGATGGACTGCCTCCCAAGGCTTACGAGCATCATCTACTCGAAGCGACGACTGGTTTTAAGGCGCCAGTTACTCGCCTTCGCCCCTTCTCCTTGTCAGTGGAAACGGCTCCGCCACGTGAAGGCCATGGGCTTTGGCTCACAGAGGCTGTTTGAGACACGCGCCTTTTGGAGCATTTTATAGAGCAGTGAGAGCTTATCCTCACTGTTCATCCCCTGTATATCAGCCTTAGGGAGCCACATATCACTGACATGTCTACCCGTCACTGTTCACCCCCTGTATATCAGCCTTAGGGAGCCACATATCACTGACATGTCTACCCATCACTGTTCACACCCCTGTCTACCAGCCTTAGGGAGCCACATTATCACTGACATGTCTACCCATCACTGTTCACCCCGCTGTATATCAGCCTTAGGGAGCCACATTATCACTGACATGTCTACCCGTCACTGTTCACACCCCTGTATATATCAGCCTAAGGGAGCCACATTATCACTGACAAGTCTCCTCGCCAGTAGCTGTCAAGGGGTTAAAAAAAAACTATTGGCAAGGCAACGCAAATGATAATGTCGTGTGTGCCGCGGCGAACCGCCCCCCGCCCTCCTTCCCGGCCCCCCACCCCCCACCCCCCGCCCCCCGTACCTGTCATTGAATTTTTTTTTACAGCCGCAACATCGGAGGTCTTGGAGACGGCGTTCTTCCTTTACTGTAGGAACTTGTTGTTGTCATGCAGGATCCTTTTTTTTCGGAGCGGCTGGTCAGTGACAGGCCCGAGACAGACCGCAACACCACAACATTAACCCGCTTTCAGAAAGATGGGCCTGACTCAGGGGGATGCCGGGCCTTTCCAGGGAGAAGAAGCGGCTGACGGGGTGATGGGTGGGAACACCCGGTCTGACAAACCGGCACTGGCGTCACTCAGTCCACATGTGAACATCTATCTATTAGAGACAAAAACAACAACAACCAAAAAAAACCGTTGGCAGTGGTGGAAGTGGTGGTAGTGGTAGTGGGTAGGAGAAGGGACAAAAGGAAATGATGTAAAAATGTGATTGTTGGTTTTTTTCTGTCTGTTTACAGTGATGGACGCGATAAAAAACGAAAAAAAAAGAAAAAAGAAAAAAAAAAAAGAAAAAGAAGAAAAAAGAAAAGAAAAGAAAGAAAAGAAAAGAATAAAAGAAAGATTATAGTAGAAATGGAAGACAAGACGTACAAACGACGGATGACGGTTGTTGTGTTTGGATACTTAGTCATTACTGGACTGTTTCTGGCCAATGTAATATCTTAAAAAAAAAGAAAAAAAAGAAAAAAAGAAATGAAATAAAATAAACGTGAAGACTAAAAGCACACACACACACACACACACACACACACACACACACACACGAACACATTCACGCACGCACTTTCGCACGCTTTAAACAAAAACCGACTTAGTTTTGGTGTTGCGTGACGGTTGTCCACAGCCGGAGCCACACTCGAACTCACTCAGCACATGTCCGGAGAAGTCCATCATCAGGCCCAAAGACATTGACAGTGGCTTTCGTGTTTAGACCTGAAGAAAAAAAAACAGAAGAAAGAAAACAGTCCCGGAAAGCATAGCAATGACACAGGAAACGAATGGTGAGCGCCCAGTGGCAGCCGTCGGTCGGCTCTACCCAGGTAGGCAGCATGTTGTGCAAATGACCCCCGTGTTTCTAAAGCGCTTTGAGCTTGGTCTCCGACCGAGGACAGGCGCTATATAAGTATCCATATCAGTCAATCAATCAATCAATCAATAAATCATTCAGTATTGTGATACGATATGTGTATCATATAAGCGTTGACATGTATATGACGAGTGTTGTGTGATGATGATCATGTGAATATTAGGAACATAGTTCAGTGTTTGAGTGTTTGGGTTGGATGTCGTCGATACAGGGTTACTGCATTGTAAGTGTTCGTTTGAGTGTTTTGATTAATGCGTGTTTTACACGATGGTTTTAACGCTGTGCAGCACAGTTGAACATGTTTTACATGGAAAGGAACGGCACTATACAAATTGAAGTAATTTAATATTATTATTAGCATTCTTCTCTTTCTTCTTCTTCTTCTTCTTCTTGTGGTTGTTGCTGTTGTGGTTGTTAACCAATGAGAAAACTGTATCCCTCTCCGTTAACTCTTTCCATACGAACGGCGAAAGAGACGACGTTAACAGCGTTTCACCCCAATTACCATCATCAAAATATTGCAAGCGGAAGGCTGTTATACTGAAGACGTGAATGTTGACAAAGAATACCACAATTCTGACGACGGAAGCTCAAGGTTGGGTCATTCAGACACCCACTGGACATCCGAGGGGTCTGTGTAGAGGAGAAGAGAGGACTGGCCGTACTGAGTTAAAGTTTATGTCGCACATCATGTTACACAACCGTCCCAACAAGTGAACAGATGCGTGCCATTGAGCGAGCAAGGCACAGAGAGAGACGCTTTGACGCTTTGATATTTTATTGTCATTACCTGCATAGGTCTATTGACAAGGGGGTGATAGGGTTAATTCTTATGTCACCACAAGTACCATACCACACTCTGCTTAATCCATCAAAACAAAACAAAACATGGAAACAAAGAAAAACAAAACAGCTTTTATCGAAAATACAACATCCTTACAATAGGGAAGCAACAAACATTAAAAAAACCCAAACAAAACAAAACAAAAAAAAAGACAAAAACACTCGACCATCCATTCTATTAACGATACTGTTCAATGTCTACCTTATTATTTGGCTTTACAGTCTGAACACAAGACAATAGACATTATACATTGTTATCCTCCTCATTTACTCTGGTATTGTTCTGAATAGTAAGACTACATTTTATTCTGTTTAAAGCCACACACACACACACACACAGAGTGAGAGATAGATAGATAGATAGATAGATAGATAGATAGAGAGAGAGAGAGAGAGAGAGAGAGAGAGAGAGAGAGAATGAACAAACGTTTTATTGGGGTAAAAGAATAAGCTACAAGCTTCTGTCCACCATGCCCTCATGACAAAAAAAAAGCATAGAGCATTGAAAAGAGAACAAAACGAAGCAGGAGAAAGAAGAAGAAGAAAGAACTTCTTCTTCTGCGTTCGTGGGCTGCAACTCCCACGTTCACTCGTATGTACACGAGTGGGCTTTTACGTGTATGACTGTTTTCATACCGCCATGTAGGCAGCCATACTCCGCTCTCGGGGGTGTGCATGCTGAGAATGTTCTTGTTTCCATAACCCACCGAACGCTGACATGGATTACAGGATCTTTTACGTGCGTATTTGATCTTCTGCTTGCGGTATACACACGAAGGGGGTTCAGGCACTAGCAGGTCTGCACAAATGTTGATCATGGAAAAAAATCTCCAACTTTACCCACCAGGCGCCGTCACCGAGATTCGAACCCGGGACCCTCAGATTGAAAGCCCAACGCTTTAACCACTCGGCTATTGCGCCCGTCGAGAGGAAAGAACAAAAACAGGAACAAAACGAAAGAAAGGAAGAAAGAAAGAAAGAAAGAAGAAGAAGAAGAAGAAGAAAGAACTAGACACACATACACACACACACACACAACACAAGACCCAGAGCAAGACAAGACCACCGCTCAAGGGTCTTCCGAACACAAGGCGCAAAAGCAGCACACAGCACACAGGACGACAATGATTGGTCAAGTGAACGGTAACCAACCAACCAACCACATACACCACGACTTTCAAGTCTTCTTTTAGTGAGAGCGACAGTGGGGAAAAAACCCCAAACAAAACCCCAAACCCAGCCCACCCAAAAAGGACCAAACGCA
>NC_134883.1:14592809-14600309 GCF_041734735.1 Babylonia areolata
CCATCGATGGCCTATATTAATGGTGTTTCTGATTCCCATCGTTTCTCTGTGTGAACTGTTTTTTGTTGCTGTTGATTGAACTGTTCTGCTTACAATTACGATACACACGGTTTGTTTGTCTCTTGCTGAGTGCTGCCGTCTTCAGAAACTTTCCGTGTGCAGTTGTTTAGAGGCGTAATTTTTATATGCAGTTGTTTAATGCATTGGTTAAGAACCTTAACCGTTGAGCGCAGTCTAAAAGTGCAATGATTTTTATGTCCAGATGTTCAAAGGCGTAGATTTTAAGTGCAGATGTCACGAAGCATAGGTTTTAAGTGCAGAGGTTAAGAAGCGTAGTTGTTTAGTGTGGATGTTAAAGGCATGGTTGTTAAGTGCAGCCGTTGACAGACCTTGTTAAGTGTAGTTGTGAAAACATAGTTGACAAACGCAGATGTTAAGAGGCGTGGTTATTTATTATCTATTTATTACACTCCGTTCTCTCAGGTCTTCTGGAGGAAAGCTCCTTCGAGTTCCCAAAGTCTCTTCAAAGACATTTTGGGTCAAAGGGCTTTTCAGTATCAAGCTCCTTCTGTCTGGAATTCTCTTCCTCTGGAACTCAGGCAAGCACTCATCAACTCTGTCCTCTTTCAAAGGAAAACTTAAAACCCACCTGTTCAAAATAGCCTTTCAGTGTGACGAAGAATAGTCCCTCGTATGTCTCCCCCCACCATCTGCACTCCTCCTGTCCCCCCACCCCCCCATCCATTAGTGTATTCCTGTGGTTTGTGTGTGTTGTGGGTAGGTGTTTGCTGTGTGTGTGTGTGGGAGGGGGGGGGCGGGTGGTGGCGGCGGGGTTGGGGATGAGGATGGTGGTGCTTTTTGTTCCTTTTTTCCTGCGATCATTCATTTATCTGCAATTTGTAGAATTGTATTGATGTATATGGATTTGTTTTTTTTCCACTTCTTTGTCCTCGCGTGCTCGTGTGTGGTATACACTATTGTATATGTATTATCTCATGCGAGGCGCTTAGAGCCCACCATATGGGGAGTTTGCACCATATAAGTACAATATATAATATTATTATTATTATAGTTGTTGTTTATTGTCCAGCCGACCACAAAGGTCCACATCAGGACTGACCAACCACGTCAGCACAAAACTCACACACACAAAAAATAACCATTAACCCTTTCACCGCCAAGCTCGCATTTATGCACGTGCGTGGTAGAGGACCCATGTCACTGAAAGGTGACCATTCATTGGTCTGTTATCCATGAACCTACTGCTCTTAATGTTCGGTGGCAGGATAGGCCATATTTTCTATTCATCGCAGGGGGAATCACTAGCTATTCTTAGCCACTGTCTTTTCTGTGTTTATGCCACGAGGGAATTTTGTACTCTAAACTGACTGGCGGTGAAAGGGTTAAGAAAAACCTACATGACACATCATCCAAACCATTTCGCTCCTTAGAGCAAATAGAACTAGGCGGTGCTGAGGACGCCAGCCATTCCGGTTAATTCATCATCCCCAGACTGGGAAAAAAATCGTACAGCAGGAAAACAACAACAACAACAATACTTCAAGCCAAGCGAACACAGGCATAACCATATAGGCGAATAACACTGCAGAATGGACAGCTAGTGCCCGTCCCAGTGTTTTCAATCTCAATACCTAATCGCCAGGGCAAAACAGTACAGACAGTACATCATCACAGACTGCGGAGAAAAAAACAAACACGTAAAATAGTGTCAAGGCTTCTTCGAAAAAAAGAAAGGAGAATGAAAAAGAGAGACCACAGTGAAGGAAAAGAAAAGAAAATGGCAGAGAAATAAAGAGAGCAATAAACAAGAGAAAATTCCGAGCGCATAAATTTTCCAGAAGGCGAGGATGCAATTTATAGGCATAGTTACACGTAGTTCTGAACAGACAAAGATGGCAAGTTCAGATGTTAAGGCATAGTAAAGCCGCAGTGCGACGCAGTGGCTTATTCCTGTTTGTTTTATAGCTTGCACCAAAGGTCTCTGGGGCCTCATTGTGTGTTTGTTTGGTTTTTTTTTCTCTCCCTTTTTTTTCTCCTGTGAATACTTCAGGCTCTCACCATAGCTAGTGACTGCAGTGGCTGGATAAGTGTTGTTTTTTTTTTTGTTTTTTTTTTCAAGTGTTTTTTTTCTTTTCTTTTTTAAAATCAATTTGGTCAAGGTGGACACATTTTCATCATGTGTAATAGTGCAGTTTTATACCATATAACAGACATTTACCTAGCATCAGCACAGAGTTATGGACACTTTGCATAGCTAAAGTAATATGAAAAGAACACAACCCATACATTGCTTTCTGAAAACAAAACAAAGCAAAACAAAAAACAAAACAAAACAAAACAAAACTAAAAAACAACAACAAAAAAACCGACAACAACAACAACAACAAAACAACACCATATGGAGTATCTTATGTATGAACACACTTCCTCTAGTTTTCCATACGTGACTATATAAAACACCCATTACACAGTCATGTTAAACATTATTACTGCAGACACATAAGTGCACAGGAATACACACATACATATATTATTTACATACTCGCATACTTACACATTCACATAATCTGTTCTTGGGTTTTTTTTTTCCTGTGAATACTTGAATCATGACCATAGCTAGTGACTGCAGTGGCTGGATAAGTGTGTTTTTTTTTGTGTGTGTTTTATTTCCCTGTGAATGCTTCAGGTTCTGACCATAGCTCATGACTGCAGTGGCTGGATAACTGGTCTTTTTTCCCCCTGTGAATACTTCAGGTTGTGACCATAGCTAGTGACTGCAGTGGCTGGATAAGTGGGTTTTTTTGTTGTTGTTTTTTTTGTGTTTTTTGTGTGCTTTTTTTTTCTCCTGTGAATACTTCAGGCTCTGACCATAGCTAGTGACTGCAGTGGATGGAAAAGTTGGGGTTTTTTTTCTTTGCTTTTTTCCCCTGTGAATACTTCAGGCTCTGACCATAGCTAGTGACTGCAATGGCTGGTTGAGAAGAAGAAGAAGAGTGTGTCCGCTCACTCCCACTCACCCCGTGGTTTGCCTGTCCCAGCTGTCCCCGTCACCTGCTCATTACGGCTTGAAGTGTGAGGAGCGGGTTGCACGTGTCCGGCTTTTTTGGGGGGTCAGAGGTGTGGGGGTGGGGATATGGAGGTGGAGGTAGTAGGTCGTTGTCTTGTGCTTTGGCTGTTGGCCAAGGTTGAGGATTCTTGTTTGTTTGCTTGTGTGTGTGTGTGTGTGTGTGTGTGTGTGTGTTGCCTGATGTGTGTGTGTGTGCTGCCTGTTGCCATCACTCCAATAACAACAGGCAGCTATTCAAGGAAGAGGAGGAGAAGGAGGAGAAAAGAAGAGAGAGAGGAGGACAGGCATGAACATTAGGAGAGACATGTGGAGTGATGGCCTAAAGGTAACGTGTCCGCATAGGAAGCGAGCAGAACATGAACTCCCTGGTTCGAATCACGGCTCAGCCGCCGATATTTTCTCCCCCCACACCCCTCTCCACTAGACCTTGGGTGGTGGTCTGGACGCTAGTCATTCGGATGACACGATAAACCGAGGTCCCATGTGCAGCACGCACTTAGCGCACGTAAAAGAACCCACAGCACCAAAAGGGTTGTTCCTGGCAAAATTCTGTAGAAAAATCCACTTCGATAGGAAAAACAAATAAAACTGCACGCAGGAAATAAAAAAAAAAACAAACAAAAAAATGGGTGGCGCTGTAGTATAGTGACGCGCTCTCCCTGGGGAGAGCAGCCCGAATTTCACACAGAGAAATCTGTCGATACAAAAAGAAATGCCGATACAAATACAACAAACAACACCCAACAACAACGGGAAACTAATCAGCAAGAGGAGGAGGAGGAGAAAAGAGGAGAGAGAGGAGGAGAGGCATGAACAACAAACAACACCCTACAACAACAGGAAGCTAATCAGGAGGAGGAGGAGGAGGAGAAAGAGAAGAAAAGAGGAGAGAGAGAGAGAGGAGGAGGCATGAAATAGGAGGGACTAAATGAGGTAAATACTCGTGATAAAAAGAAAGATCAATGTTCTTTTCTGACAGCGACTAAATCTTCGATCTCCCCCCCCCCTCTTTTTAGGGAAGCGGGCTCAAGGAACGACTGAGTAAGATTAGGATAATGACGTCTGCTGTAAAGTAATTTCAAGACAACCCAGCCATTTGGGCTGATCATTATCCTACGCTTTTTTCACCAAGACAGCTGAGAAAGATGGATAGAGAGAGAGAGAGAAGAGAGAGAGAGAGAGAGAGAGAGAGAGGGAGAGAGAGAGAGAGGCAGAGAGAGACAGAGAATGAATGAATGAATTGTTTATTCATTTATAGGCAGACAGACAGACAGACAGACAGACAGACAGACAGACAGACAGACAGACACACACACACACACACACACACACACACACACACACACACAATTTCAGTTTCAGTTTCTCAAGGAGGCGTCACTGCGTTCGGACAAATCTATGTACGTTACAGCACGTCTGCAAAGCAGATGCCTGACCAGCAGCATTAACCATACGTGCTTTGTCAGGCCTTGAGTGCATGCATATAATTACGTTTGTGTACCTTCAGAGTGGATTCCTTCGACAGAATTTAGCCAGAGGACAACACTCTCGTCACCATGGGGTCTTTCTCAGTTATCTGTCCCCATCACCACCACCCCCCGCCCCCACCACATTCCACAAACCCCTCCCCCCAACCACACACACACACACCACCTCCTTCTCAGAGCATGTCTCGTTACCAGTATAGTAGTTAGAACCACCGCCACCCACCGCTTCCGTGACCTAAGGGCACTGCAGAGCACAACGAGCATGAGGATGTTCCAGTGGCGCGCGCGAAACGAAGAGTCCATCTACACTGCCCGCGGCCTGGCCTCACCTGGCCTAGCCTGGCCTGGTCTGGCCTGGCCTGGCCTGGCTTATCTTGTGTGTGTTAATTGTGATGATGGCCGTGGCCTGGCTTGTTAACAGGGCTGGGTTCACCGCACTCTTTCCTGACCTGGCCGGACAAAAGGACCATCCGTTGGCAAATGGAAAGCCATCGATTCGGTGGTTTGCACCGTGTCGGTCTGTGTTGTAGTTTTTGTTTGTTTGCTTGTTTTGTTTTCTACAGATAGTTTTTTTTGGTTTAGTCTGACAGGGGAGGCTGATAAGCTTTGTTCGGTGTGTAATGAAACGCGCATACACGCACGCAAGGACAGAGAGAGAGAGAGGGAGAGAGAGAGAGAGCGGGGGAGAAGACAGACAGACAGACAGAGACAGAGATCATTGAACACTAAGAGAAGGAGTTAGAGGGAGAGAGAGGAACACAAGACAAATTCTTTATTTTCAAGGATAATAGATAAGCACTGGCGCGCTTTTTTCTCATCCAGCTCCCGCCCTGTTCTACACTACACAATACATTATATATGTCACTGCATGCACTACACAATGCTACTTAAAGTCATAGCAGAGAGAGAGAGAGAGAGAGAGAGAGAGAGAGAGAGAGAAACAATATGACCTATAAAGGCAGTAGAAAGCGGGAGAAGTTGTGAATCCTTCAACAATTTGAACACAAGCGATGGGGTCATTTTGAATTCTCTACAAGGAAGAAAAAACCATTTGCCATACCTTCTTTTTTATTTTCAATGAAAAGAAATCAGCTCAGCTGAGGCGTCACTGTGTTCGGACAAATCCATAAGCACTACACCACATCTAAGCTAAGCACGATGCCTGGCCTGCAGCAGTGTAACCCAACGCGCTCAATCAGACAGACAGGCCTTGAGAACAAGTATCGTCCCTCGGTGGGTGGCAATAAAGAGGGAATCAAGGGAATCCCCATCTCACTGTTCAACTACCCGCCTCCTCTCTTGATTTTATATATATTTATACATATATGTACACACACCGGAGGCAACAATAACTGTGGAGGAAGCATTTTGTTTGACGTCCTTTGCACATGATAGTGATTATAGACATCCAGTTTAAGTTTTGTTATCGTTTAAGAATATATATATATATATATATATATATGTTTGTGTGTGTGTGTGCGTGTGCGTGTGTGTGTGTGCGTGTGTGTGTGTGTGTGTGTATACATATATATATATATATATATTTGTTTGTGTGTGTGTGTGTGTACATATATATATATATATATATATATATATATATATGTGTGTGTGTGTGTGTGTGTGTGTGTGTGTGTGTGTGTGTACATATATGTATAAATATATATAAATCAAGAGAGGAGGCGGGTAGTTGAACAGTGAGTTGGGGAAAACACGATAGATGGAGCGTGGAATAAAGGCTGAATCTTTCAAATGAATAGAAGTGCAATTGAAAAAAAAATCGCAGTGGACTTGATCTAACAAGAGAAAACACAACTGAATATGAATAGAAATAGTAAAAAAAAAAGAAAAAAAAAGAAAAAAGAGCGTTCTCAAGTGACTATAGACGGCATACTTTCGTGAAAGTACGGTTTCCTGGCACATTGTCAAAAGTGAAATGCTCATCAGGTTTCTCACAAAAGCAAACACACTTGATGCTTGGGGCAATATTTAGTCCGTGTGGGAGTTTGTTCACCATCACCTGCATTCATTCACCCCTCCTGATTCTTGAGTCAGCCCCCTCTAGCCCAGATTGTTGGGACAGCAGTTGTTGCCTCCTCTGCTGTTTTTGGTGGTCATATATGATAGTCAGTCGTGTCCGACTATGACCATCAGAACAGCAGAGAGGAGGAAACTGCTGTTCCGACTACTTGGGCTAGAATTTGATTATAGTGGAGAGTGTCTTGCCCAAGTTACATCCCCACTCTCTCGGCCAAGAGGGTTTTAGGACAGTCGGCGTTGGGATGGTTCCCAAAGGCCAACTAGCCCACAAGGCTGCAGCTGCAGCACTAAGAGCCAGTGCAATTTTGCCTCCTAGTTTGAGAGTCATAGTCCTTCACAAAAGACTAAGCTGTAAATGGTTTCCCATTGACTGGAGAAACCATTGACAATACAGCTCTCACTTTGCTGTTGGCCCAAATGTAAACTTATGTCAATCTGTGATATAAGCCGAGTGCTGGGCCTAGTCGGGCGCGACTGACTGTCATACAGTTCCTCTCCGCGTTACGGGGAACTGTTCACTGTGACCTCTTTCCATATTTTCCCTTCCTTCCCTCTTTCTGTCCAATGTTTCCTTCCAACCCTTCTGTGCACATGTGTTTGGAAGTTCTGTCTTTCATTTCCTTTCGTTTCAGAGTTAGGTTTTGTGTTCAGTTTTTTTCTTTTTCTTGTTATATTTTACAGGCGTGATGTGCCTTGAGCGTTACTGTATTTGAATGAAGGACGCATGAGAAATAAGCTATCGTTATCATGCGTGCGTATGAAAGTTACGAGAGCGGACGTGCTTTTGATTTTTTTTTTCCCGCGCACGATTCAGCTCTATTTAAGCACCATGATGATGGTGATGATGATGGTGATGATGATGATGACTGTTGAATCATCGTTCCTTCT
>NC_134883.1:14627809-14630309 GCF_041734735.1 Babylonia areolata
GGATAGCCTCAACCCCCCCACCCCCATCATCACGGTATTGTTGTTGTTAGTGTTATTCTTGTTGTTGGTACTAGTGTTTGTTTGTTTTAAGAATATTGACCTGATCTCCTAGAAGCTTTTCTTTCTTTCTTTCATTCTTTCTTTCGTCATTTACTTCTTCTTCTTCTTTCTTCCTTCTTCTTCTTCTTCTTTGTTACTTTTAATAGACTATTCCAGTTACTGTTCTTATTCGTCGTTCTTATTATTTTATTTTATTTTATTTTATTTCTTTATTTCTATGTTTTGTGTCGTTGTTTATTTTCATGTTTTGTGTCGTTAAATGGGCAGAATTGTAAAAAAAAGGGGGCTTTTACTGCGTCTAATTCTTTACCCATTAAAGATTCAATCAATCAGTCAATCTTCCTCTTCTTCTGATCACAAGTTGCCTTTCTTTTGTTGCATGTGCTGTGACTGACTTCCCCCTGCCTTCATCAAACAGGTAAGCTTTCGCTTGTCCCTGTGTTCGTCTGTGGCGTAACATGTTGTTTGTCAGATTCTTCTTCTCAGATTCTTATTCTGCGTATATTTGTATGTCTGCTTGTTAGCTTTTTAATCTGGTTACTGTGACCGTGTGCATATGATTATATCAGGTGAGAAGGGGAGGGGGTGGGGGTTGGATGGGGGTTGGGGTGGGGGGGGGGAATGACACAGAGTTGTGATAAACTTCCTCTCAGAAAAGAGACAGCACTCACTGACTAAGATAGATAGATAGATAGATAGAGAGAGAGAGAGAGAGAGAGAGAGAGAGAGAGAGAGAGAGAGAGAGAGAGAGAGAGAGAGAGAGAGAGAGAGAGAGAGAGAGAATTGGAATTGGAATTGGAACTGGAATGGGAATAGGAATTTATTCATCAAGGCCAAAGCCCCATATATGAAGGGGTATGAATATAACATCTATTTTTTTTCTTAGCAGGAGAGAGAGAGAGAGAGAGAGAGAGAGAGAGAGAGAGAGAGAGAGAGTACCCCAGAGGCTATTTGAGGTATGCGGCCTAGATATGATCAATTTGTGTGTGTGTGTGTGTGTGTGTGTGTGTGTGTGTGTGTGAATAGAATAGAATAGATTTTATTGTCATGAAACCGTAAGGTTCATATGACACAAGTGCAATGGTAAATAAATGAATGAATGAAAAACACACAATTAATATATCAGTTAATATAATTCATCATCTGTTAGCATCGCCTGTGTGTGTGTGTGTGTGTGTGTGTGTGTGTGTGTGTGTGTGTGTGTGTGTGTGTGTGTGTTGGTACGTGCATGCGTGCGTTCGTGCGCGCGTGCGCGCGCTGTTATGTCTCACCGTCGTTTTAACTGTTGCTGCTGCTGCTGCTGCTGCAGGCTAAATGACCAGGCGGGTCTAATTGAAACCAAACAGAACTGCCAAGAGCTCTGGCTCAACCACTCATTTGACTGGCCTTCTGTTTGTCGTCAAGAGAGAGAGAGAGAGAGAGAGGGAGGGAGGGGAGGGGGGGGGGGGGGGCGGGGGGGGGGGGGGGGGGTGGGGGGGGGTGAGAAATGGGTCAGGCATGTCAAGAGCAAATGGTCATGGCAGGTTGCGTTTTCTCTGTTCTGTGTTTTGGTTCCATTCTGGTTAAGTTGGATCGGGATAAAAAAAAATAATCTAATCAAGAGAGGCAAGGCCTTCAAGACTCACTTGTGATACACTTTAAAAAAATCCAAGCTTTTTATGTATTGAGTATAATTTCAAAATGTAAAGTTTAAGATGAGAAAGATCAGTTTGAAGCAAATTAAGTCCCCTAGCATTAATTACAGAGTAATTTCCCTTCTTTACTCTTTGCACCAAAACGTTTGCAAAATAAATAAAAATTCCATGCTTAGCAAAAGAAGTTCCTGTTTGAACAAAAAATGATTATAATGACTGCTCTTTTTGTTGGGTCAGAATATCAGATCAAAGTGCCAAGTTTAGAGAATACAAAAAATATAAATATAACAGTAAATGCAGTTTGCATATAATTAGGCTTCATTTTTTTATTTTTTGTGCCCATCCCAGAGGTGCAATATTGTTTTAAACAAGATGACTGGAAAAAACTGAATTTTTCCTATTTTTATGCCTAATTTGGTGTCAACTGACAAAGTATTTGCAGAGAAAATGTCAATGTTAAAGTTTACCACGGACACACACACACACACACACACACACACACACACACACACACACACACACACAGACAACCGAACACCGGGTTAAAACATAGACTCACTTTGTTTACACAAGTGAGTCAAAAATTGCATGCTTTCTCCTACTCCTTCCTCCTTCCGCGTTCTCTGTGTCTGTCTGTCTGTCTGTCTCTGTGGCTGTCTGTCTGTCTGTGTCTCTGTGTCTGTCTGTCTGTCTGTGTCTCTGTGTCTGTCTGTCTGTCTCTGTGTCTCTGTCTGTCTGTCTGTCTCTATTTTTCTGTCTTTTGCCGGTTTGCTCTCTGCCTCTGATCCTGTCCCTGTTTCTGTCTC
>NC_134883.1:14632809-14675309 GCF_041734735.1 Babylonia areolata
AGTACCTGAAGGATAGATAGGCGATGGGAAGAATATGAAGACTGACATGCTATTTTCAGCGATTGAACAGAGGTGTCACCGCCTGAGACAAGACAAGACAAATTCTTTATTTTCGAGGATAATAGATAAGCACTGGTGCGCTTTTTTTTTCATCCAGTCCCCGCCCTGAAACAGGTCTACACTACACAATACTACATTATATTTATGTCACTACATGCACTACACAATGCTACTTATAGTTATAGTCAGAACAAGAGGAAGGAGACAAGGGAGATCGTGACTGCCCGCAATTTTCTGTTCGGAAAGAAAAGAACGAACATCAGAGAGAGTCAGAGAGAGAGAGAGAGCGAGAGAGAGAGAGAGAGAGAGAGAGAGAGAGCGAACGCCCTGCCCCATTTTCCACTTCACTCAACACTCGTATCCTGTTCAAGTCCTTTCTTTCTTTCTTTCTTTTTTTTCTTTTCTTTCTTTTTTCCGAGGGAGGGGCTGAAGGGACGGGGGGGAAGGAGGTTCTTGACAGTTTGATCTGGGTCCGATTAGACCTGGCCGGTAATTTGGCCACAAGCGAGAGGGAGGGAGCATTGAAGGGTTGACATCAGCAGTGAGATGAAAATGACGCAAGAAAAAACAAAAACAAACTAAACTAAAACAAGGGCGACCGCCTCCGCCTCGGCAGTCCAAAAAGAAAAAAAAAAACCCTGTGGGATGAATTCTTTCCGTCTCTCCCTTTCCCTCGTGAACACACACACACACACACACACACACACACACACATCTCTGTCTTTCTCTCTGTGTGTCTCTCTGTGTCTCTGTCTCTGTCTGTCTCTCTTTTTCTATGTTCCTATGTCTCTTTCTGTCTATCCCTCTCTCCCTCTCTTTGTCTCACTGTCTCTGTCTCTCTGTGTCTGCCTCTGTCTGTCTGTTTTCTTCTTCTTCTTCTTCGTTCATGGGCTGCAACTCCCACGTTCACTCGTATGTACACGAGTGGGCTTTTACGTGTGTGACCGTTTTTACCCGCCCATGTAGTCACCCATACTCCGTTTTCGGGGGCGCGCATGCTGGGTATGTTCTTGTTTCCATACCCCACCGACCGCTGACATGGATTACAGGATCTTTATCATCTGTCTGTCTCCCCCTATCACCCTTTCAGAGCGGGCTGACAAGGAGGATCACCGCTTCCGCACGAAGAACTCTCGTCACACATTGCCCTGAACGATAACAGTGTCTTGAAGTGACAGTGTATTCATCGTCTTTGAAATGTACTTTGAAGAAGACACGTTCCAGCTGTACACTTTCCTACGCTGGTTTAGTTTCTCTCCTCCATATTTTTCCCACCGCCTCGCCTCTTCAGTCGTCTTTCTTTCTCGTGCTGAACGGAGCAGGACGCACAAGAGGTTAACTCACTCAGTACGGCCAGTCCTCTCTTCTCCTCTACACAGACCCCTCGGATGTCCAGTGGGTGTCTGAATGACTCAACCTTTAGCTTCTGTTGTCAGAATTGTGGTATTCTTTGTCAACATTCACCTCTTCAGTATAAGAGCCTTCCGCTTGCAATATTTTGATAATGGTAATTGGGGTGAAACGCTGTTAGCGTCGTCTCTTTCGCCGTTCGTATGGAGAGAGTTAACGTGCAGGAGCAGCACACTACCGCATGGATTAGTTGGCACGCACACGTACGTAGGGTATATAAGCTGACGTGTACGGGCGTGCCTCCCAGGTATTTGCTGGCATTGCATGCACAGGTGCGCGCACTCAACACACACACACACACACACACACACACACACACACACACACACTTGTATGCGTACTCTTTTGAACATCGATACACATCAGAACGTTTGCTTCCTTCCTTCCTTCCGTATAGTGACCACAATCACATTTTGATTATTCTGTCACTGCATGGGGAATCTGCAGGAAAAGACAATAACTCTACAAAAAAACAAACAACCAAAAAAACAACAACAACAACAACAACAAAAAACCACAAACAACAACAACAACAACAAAACAAAAACAAAACAAAACAAAAAAACAACAACACAAAAAAACAACAACAACAAAAAACAAAACAAAACAACAACAACCAAACAATAAAAACAAACAAAAAACAAACAAAACAACAACAAAAACAACAAAAACGTAGACGCATCAACAACAGGGCAAGCTTAGAGACACTCGGTAAACTGATGATCGTGAATTTTGTATAGTATAATAGCATGGGATCGTTTGTATCTTTCTCCTTTCTCCTTGCCACGTGGAGAGGCAGTCAGCTAAAGAAGATGGACTTGGGGGGATGGAGGACACGTCTGTGCAGAAAGAAGCCAGAGAGTGAGTTCAGGTGGCTGGAACAGACACACAGGAGACACCAGTCACGGCCCAAGGTGGTTGGTTTTTTTTAAATTATTATTTTTAAATTATTATTATTTTTTGTGTGTGTTATAAGGATGGTGCCAAGCACAAAATTGGGGTCCACAAACTGATAACAAAACGTTATAGAGAAAGCCAGGCACACAGTTCTTCCTTCAAACTGTGGTATAAAGAAGCGTGAAATATCAACATAACGCAAGAACGTTAAAAGTTGGGAGTTGAAAATGATTTGTTCGATAAAAAACAAACAAAGAAACAAAACCAAAAACCCAAAAAAACAAAACAAACAAATAAACAAAAACAACAACAACTGGGGAATGTGTTTTTATATAGACAGTGACAATGGCTGCCTTTGTGGACTTAATTTTCAAATAGTTTACCTATGCTTTTATATAGACAGTGACAATGGCTGCCTTTGTGGACTTAATTTTCAAATAGTTTACCTATGCTTTTATATAGACAGTGACAATGGCTGCCTTTGTGGACTTAATTTTCAAATAGTTTACCTATGCTTTTATATAGACAGTGACAATGGCTGCCTTTGTGGACTTAATTTTCAAATAGTTTACCTATGCTTTTATATAGACAGTGACAATGGCTGCCTTTGTGGACTTAATTTTCAAATAGTTTACCTATGCTTTTATATAGACAGTGACAATGGCTGCTTTTGTGGACTTAATTTTCAAATAGTTTACCTATGCTTTTATATAGACAGTGACAATGCCTGCCTTTGTGGACTTAATTTTCAAATAGTTTACCTATGCTTTTATATAGACAGTGACAATGGCTGCCTTTGTGGACTTAATTTTCAAATAGTTTACCTATGCTTTTATATAGACAGTGACAATGCCTGCCTTTGTGGACTTAATTTTCAAATAGTTTACCTATGCTTTTATATAGACAGTGACAATGCCTGCCTTTGTGGACTTAATTTTCAAATAGTTTACCTATGTTTTTATATAGACAGTGACAATGCCTGCCTTTGTGGACTTAATTTTCAAATAGTTTACCTATGCTTTTATATAGACAGTGACAATGGCTGCCTTTGTGGACTTAATTTTCAAATAGTTTACCTATGCTTT
The DNA here is from genome assembly GCF_041734735.1 of Babylonia areolata. Classification (NCBI taxonomy): domain Eukaryota; kingdom Metazoa; phylum Mollusca; class Gastropoda; order Neogastropoda; family Buccinidae; genus Babylonia; species Babylonia areolata. The sequence goes on from NC_134883.1 coordinate 14,636,262, forward strand.
TATATAGACAGTGACAATGGCTGCCTTTGTGGACTTAATTTTCAAATAGTTTACCTATGCTTTTATATAGACAGTGACAATGGCTGCCTTTGTGGACTTAATTTTCAAATAGTTTACCTATGCTTTTATATAGACAGTGACAATGGCTGCCTTTGTGGACTTAATTTTCAAATAGTTTACCTATGCTTTTATATAGACAGTGACAATGCCTGCCTTTGTGGGCTTAATTTTCAAATAGTTTACCTATGCTTTTATATAGACAGTGACAATGCCTGCCTTTGTGGACTTAATTTTCAAATAGTTTACCTATGCTTTTATATAGACAGTGACAATGGCTGCCTTTGTGGACTTAATTTTCAAATAGTTTACCTATGCTTTTATATAGACAGTGACAATGGCTGCCTTTGTGGACTTAATTTTCAAATAGTTTACCTATGCTTTTATATAGACAGTGACAATGGCTGCCTTTGTGGACTTAATTTTCAAATAGTTTACCTATGCTTTTATATAGACAGTGACAATGGCTGCCTTTGTGGACTTAATTTTCAAATAGTTTACCTATGCTTTTATATAGACAGTGACAATGGCTGCCTTTGTGGACTTAATTTTCAAATAGTTTACCTATGCTTTTATATAGACAGTGACAATGCCTGCCTTTGTGGACTTAATTTTCAAATAGTTTACCTATGCTTTTATATAGACAGTGACAATGCCTGCCTTTGTGGGCTTAATTTTCAAATAGTTTACCTATGCTTTTATATAGACAGTGACAATGCCTGCCTTTGTGGACTTAATTTTCAAATAGTTTACCTATGCTTTTATATAGACAGTGACAATGGCTGCCTTTGTGGACTTAATTTTCAAATAGTTTACCTATGCTTTTATATAGACAGTGACAATGCCTGCCTTTGTGGACTTAATTTTCAAATAGTTTACCTATGCTTTTATATAGACAGTGACAATGCCTGCCTTTGTGGACTTAATTTTCAAATAGTTTACCTATGTTTTTATATAGACAGTGACAATGCCTGCCTTTGTGGACTTAATTTTCAAATAGTTTACCTATGCTTTTATATAGACAGTGACAATGGCTGCCTTTGTGGACTTAATTTTCAAATAGTTTACCTATGCTTTTATATAGACAGTGACAATGCCTGCCTTTGTGGACTTAATTTTCAAATAGTTTACCTATGCTTTTATATAGACAGTGACAATGGCTGCCTTTGTGGACTTAATTTTCAAATAGTTTACCTATGCTTTTATATAGACAGTGACAATGGCTGCCTTTGTGGACTTAATTTTCAAATAGTTTACCTATGCTTTTATATAGACAGTGACAATGCCTGCCTTTGTGGACTTAATTTTCAAATAGTTTACCTATGCTTTTATATAGACAGTGACAATGCCTGCCTTTGTGGACTTAATTTTCAAATAGTTTACCTATGCTTTTATATAGACAGTGACAATGCCTGCCTTTGTGGACTTAATTTTCAAATAATTTACCTCCCCTTGGCTGCCTTGACCGTAGAGCACACGGTCGGTGCTCTGACACGATTTGAGAGTGCCAGTTATCATTGTTATCTTTAGCATGGTGTGGACTAAAACTATGACGGTTGGACGACAGTGTAAGGTAGACTTGATACAGATGCGGACTGAAGACTCTCTCTCTCCTCTCTCTCTCTCTCTCTGTTTGACTCATGTATTTGAAGAACAGAAAAACAAACTCTGATGAAGAATTTGGCAGAACTGTTGTTTGGCTTTTCCAGAATGAAAACGGCCTTGGCCTTACCGTCAATGTCCTGTGTCATTTTCTCTCGCTTTCGTACTCACCTTGTTTACCCAGACTCGTGTTTTAATAGAACGAAACGCGCGCACATAAAAGCAAGATGCCCATTCTTGCCATAAACACGTTACATATTGTACGCACTAGGAAAGACAGCAGAACACACACACACACACACACACACACACACACACACACACACACACACACACACACACACACACACACACACACACACACACACACACACACACACACACACACACACACACACACACACACACACACACACACACACACACACACACACACACACACACACACACACACCAGAGTATGCTTTCGTCCAAAGGACTGCATAAAGATAAAACAGCCAACTCTGTGCTAAAAAGCTTCTTCTTCCAAAGTCGTTGGGGACGTCGCACATAAAAAAAGAACTAAAGAACAGTTCACCGGATATCTCTATATCTGTCGCTTGTGCTTCAAAGCCTGAGGACTGTGCCAAAAATACGACCAAACAAACATAAGTCTCTCCGAACATCATCCAGGAAACCCCCCATCATTTCCAACTGACATAACAAACTCCCAGGGCTCACACAGGGGTCACTGGGTTTTGTGGGTTTTTTTTTGTGTGTGGTTTTTTGTTGTTGTTGTTTTTTTGGGGGGTGGAGGGGTGAGAGGGGGGAAGTGATCTCTTGACGGCTTTATTCCGTTTCAACATGATCCAGCCAGTAATTCTGCCAGCCGGAAGAAGAGGAAACTTTTGTAAGGTTGACATCAGGGTAAGATGGAAACGACGGCGGCAAAACGAGAGAGGGAGAGTCGTGAGGCGGAAGTTGAGGAGCCTCAGTGGGGATGGATTTTCTCTGTGTCTTTGGGGCGAAGAGGATGAACATCGTGTCCACGAAGAGCTCTTCCACTGACGTAGCCAGTCAGGCGTGTTAATAATAACTGGACATTTATCAGCGCTTTCATTTTTGCACAAAGCGCTTTACAATCCACACAGACACGCATATGAAACACACCCAGTTCCCAAGTCACAATCATGCACAATAAACATAGATATGCGCATACAAATTCTTACGTACAATACAAACATACATTCATATATGCATGCTTGCATCCATCCATCCATGTATACATACATTCGACGCACACACAATACAGCATTACAAATATTCCTACACAATCAGCTATCTACTTCCATGTATGAGAGAGGGTCTAGACGAGATGCTGCTGGAAGAGGAAAGTCTTGAGGTTAGATTTAAAGGAAGGCAGTGAGGGGCTGTGACGGACGTGGTCAGGAAAAAGAGTTCCATATTTAAACAGCAGATGATGAACAGGCTCGACCACCGTGCTGTTCTCTTTTGTAATTTGGGACGCGGAAGGTTCTCTCATCGGCAGCAGAGCGAAGAGGGCGAGAAGGTACATAGATCTGAAAGATGTCAGAGAGGAATCGGAGGTGCGGTTCCAGATATTATGACATGGTAGCAGAGACAGGCAGCTTTGTATCTGATTCTTTGCTCAATGGGTAACCAGTGCAGCTCTTTTAGATGGGGTGTGCAGATGGAATGTTGAAGGAAGTGATGGCGTACTTTGCCACTTTTCTTGTCGTCTTCTTTTCGTACGTCCGTCCCTCCACTCCCTTCCTTCCACCCCTTCTCCTCTTGTTGTTCACCCCCTTTCTGGTGAGTCAGAGATCTATCTCTCTGTCTATCTATCATCTGTCTGTTTATCTATCTCTCTGCCTATCTTTATACCTGTTATGATGAGACAGGGTCAGGTAACAGAGCGCTGCAGCAAAAAAGGCAGCGTATTCAGTAACCAGACAGCGTAACAAGAACAAAAGATTCAGATCCCGAGGCACCCAACAGAAATAGAAGTCACGATGTGATGGTCAGAAGTTTTTGACTGAATGAACCACGCCCTTGCCCTCCATAGTGCCGGCCACACCAAGAAAGTCCTACACCTTTTTCACGCGACATGACGACGATAACATGAGAGCCAGGGGGTGTATTTTCAGCTGGGACCAAGTAAAGATGCTCACCAAGAAAGTCCTGTACGCTTCCACTTGACGTGACACGTCTCTCGCTGGATGACGAGGCCGGTGGCTGTGCCGGGGATCTTGGCGGGTTTGTTGGGGTTCGGTGAGACCTGGCCACTCACTTGGCCTGGGGCAGGGGGTCTGGGGGGAACTTGGAGGGGCTGACAGTACAGGTGGGGGAGGGGGGAATGACACAGAAACAAGGGTTCCACTAGGATGAGAAGAGAAGCTCGGCAGGAACACACACACACACACACACACGCACACACTCTCTCTCTCTCTCACTCTGTCCTTTCCTTCTGCCATTTCTGTCTTTCTTCACAGAATATAGATGTGTACATGTTGTCATCTATATCGCTTACTGGTTGTCTCGGTCTCTCATTCTCTATACCGCTTATCGATACTCTCTGACCCGCTTACTGATTGTATTGACCATCACTGGAGGGCAATCAGAAGAAGGAACCACCATCAGAACGAATGATGACCATCTGTTCAGCACCACCCAGTAACAACAACAACAACAACAACAGCTCACTTGAGGCAAAAGCAACACACAGGGAATGGAAATAAGTGGATGGAGCTCAGTCTGTCAGATTTTTTTGTTTAGCTTTTCACACTTTGCAGGATCAAACCGATAGCAAGCATCAACTGGAAACTTCCCACGCCGCTTCTGCTTGGCGTGACACATGTCTGGCTTCCTGACAAAGGGCGGCAGTTGTTGGGGGCCTCTTGGCCGTTTTATTGGGTTTTGATCAGGACCCTGGCCAGAAAACCAGTAATTCTGCCAGCCGGAAGAAGAGGAAACTTTTGTAAGGCTGACATCAGGGTAAGATGGAAACGACGGCGGCAAAACGAGAGAGGGAGAGTCGTGAGGCGGAAGTTGAGGAGCCTCAGTGGGGATGGATTTTCTCTGTGTCTTTGGGGCCAAGAAGAGCTCTTCCACTGACGTAGCCAGTCAGGCGTGTTAATAATAACTGGACATTTATCAGCGCTTTCATTTTTGCACAAAGCGCTTTACAATCCACACAGACACGCATATGAAACACACCCAGTTCCCAAGTCACAATCATGCACAATAAACATAGATATGCGCATACAAATTCTTACGTACAATACAAACATACATTCATATATGCATGCTTGCATCCATCCATCCATGTATACATACATTCGACGCACACACAATACAGCATTACAAATATTCCTACACAATCAGCTATCTACTTCCATGTATGAGAGAGGGTCTAGACGAGATGCTGCTGGAAGAGGAAAGTCTTGAGGTTAGATTTAAAGGAAGGCAGTGAGGGGCTGTGACGGACGTGGTCAGGAAAAAGAGTTCCATATTTAAACAGCAGATGATGAACAGGCTCGACCACCGTGCTGTTCTCTTTTGTAATTTGGGACGCGGAAGGTTCTCTCATCGGCAGCAGAGCGAAGAGGGCGAGAAGGTACATAGATCTGAAAGATGTCAGAGAGGAATCGGAGGTGCGGTTCCAGATATTATGACATGGTAGCAGAGACAGGCAGCTTTGTATCTGATTCTTTGCTCAATGGGTAACCAGTGCAGCTCTTTTAGATGGGGTGTGCAGATGGAATGTTGAAGGAAGTGATGGCGTACTTTGCCACTTTTCTTGTCGTCTTCTTTTCGTACGTCCGTCCCTCCACTCCCTTCCTTCCACCCCTTCTCCTCTTGTTGTTCACCCCCTTTCTGGTGAGTCAGAGATCTATCTCTCTGTCTATCTATCATCTGTCTGTTTATCTATCTCTCTGCCTATCTTTATACCTGTTATGATGAGACAGGGTCAGGTAACAGAGCGCTGCAGCAAAAAAGGCAGCGTATTCAGTAACCAGACAGCGTAACAAGAACAAAAGATTCAGATCCCGAGGCACCCAACAGAAATAGAAGTCACGATGTGATGGTCAGAAGTTTTTGACTGAATGAACCACGCCCTTGCCCTCCATAGTGCCGGCCACACCAAGAAAGTCCTACACCTTTTTCACGCGACATGACGACGATAACATGAGAGCCAGGGGGTGTATTTTCAGCTGGGACCAAGTAAAGATGCTCACCAAGAAAGTCCTGTACGCTTCCACTTGACGTGACACGTCTCTCGCTGGATGACGAGGCCGGTGGCTGTGCCGGGGATCTTGGCGGGTTTGTTGGGGTTCGGTGAGACCTGGCCACTCACTTGGCCTGGGGCAGGGGGTCTGGGGGGAACTTGGAGGGGCTGACAGTACAGGTGGGGGAGGGGGGAATGACACAGAAACAAGGGTTCCACTAGGATGAGAAGAGAAGCTCGGCAGGAACACACACACACACACACACACACACACACTCTCTCTCTCTCTCACTCTGTCCTTTCCTTCTGCCATTTCTGTCTTTCTTCACAGAATATAGATGTGTACATGTTGTCATCTATATCGCTTACTGGTTGTCTCGGTCTCTCATTCTCTATACCGCTTATCGATACTCTCTGACCCGCTTACTGATTGTATTGACCATCACTGGAGGGCAATCAGAAGAAGGAACCACCAGCAGAACGAATGATGACCATCTGTTCAGCACCACCCAGTAACAACAACAACTCACTTGAGGCAAAAGCAATACACAGGGAATGGAAATAAGTGGATGGAGCTCAGTCTGTCAGATTTTTTTGTTTAGCTTTTCACACTTTGCAGGATCAAACCGATAGCAAGCATCAACTGGAAACTTCCCACGCCGCTTCTGCTTGGCGTGACACATGTCTGGCTTCCTGACAAAGGGCGGCAGTTGTTGGGGGCCTCTTGGCCGTTTTATTGGGTTTTGATCAGGACCCTGGCCAGAAAACTGGGCTCATCAACTGATTGCTGCTCCTCAGGAGACTTTTCCATTTCATTCCCCAGTATTTTGTTTATTTTTCTATCTCTGTCTCTGTCTCTCTCTGTCTCTCTCCTTCCGCCCTTCTCTTTTCTTTTTCGCTTACTTGCTCGCCCTGTTTCTGGTGGAAACAGACAGAACTGGTATTATCACTTCGACCTAAGTGTTTCGACATTGAGTCAGTAGAACTGGCAAGCATGTGAGTGTCCGTGCTTTGGTGTGATCAGAGTCAGCGAGTTCATTCCCTATTTTACACATATTTTGAGAACTGAAGATCCTCTGTATAAACAATATCTTCTCATTCTCTCTGTCTCTCCATTTATCTCACTCTCACTATCTCTCACTGTCTTTGTCTATTACTTTATCTCATTCACACACATACACACATTTTGCCCTCACATACACACTCTCTCTTATACACACACACACGCGCGCACGCACGCACGCATGCACGCACAAATATATATATATATATATATATATATATATATATATATATATATATATATATATATATATATATATACATATACACACACACAGAAACACGAGCATGCACGCAAACACGCACATGCACAAACGTAACCAGACCAGCACGAATTATGCACATACCGGAACATTTATGGAAACAAACAGCAGATTGACAAACAAACGACAGGATTGCTTTGTGTGTATCTCTATACACTGTCACTTGAAGACACCAGAGCGGAGGAAGCGGGGTAGCGATCGTTAACAAACCATTCAGCGTCCAGAGAAGAAAATAGGCTGAAGGAGCTGAGAAAATGCACGGGATGGAAAAAAAAACAAGAGGACAGTACTGGAGTCCTGATTTTTTTTTTCTCTCTCTTTCTTTTCCTAGAATATAAAACTTCCTCGCAGTTTCTGCTTGTCACGAACCCCGGACAGTAAATTGGCCTGGTTGGCTGACTGGGCCTCGGGACATTTTCCCTCCCCCTTGCTGTCTCTGTCTCTCTCTGTCTCTGTCTGTCCCTTTTTCTCCCAGTCTCTCTGTCTCTCCGCTCTCTCACTTTCTCGCATACTGACTGTGTCCGTTTCTGGCGGAGGAGATAGAAACCACATTTCCCAACGAACATTTTTTGACATGGCGAGTCAGCGGGACTGAAGAGCAAGTGAAGGCCAGTGTTTCGACACGATTGGGGATGGGCGCAATGGCCGAGCGGTTAAAACGTTGGATTTTCGATCTGAGGGTCTCGGGTTCGAATCTCGGTAACGGCGTTTTGTGTGTAAAGGGTGGAGATTTTTCCGATCTCCCAGGTGAACACATGTGCAGACCTGCTGGTGCCTGAACCCCGTGTGTATGTATACACAAACAGAAGGTCAAATACGCACATTAAAGGTCCTGTAATCCATCTCAGCATTCGATGGATTATGGAAACAAAAACATACCCAGCATGCACCCCACTCCCCGGAAAACGGAGTATGGCTGCCTACATGGCGGGGTAAAAACGGTCATATACGTAAAAAGCCCACTCGTGTACATACGAGTGAACGTGGGAGTTGCAGCCCACGAACGAAGAAGAAATGACTGGGGTCGGTCAGTTCTTCTGATCAGTAGTGAGAATGAATCTTTCCACGACAGATAACAGTGTGGGATGGAAATGACAGATACAGACTGATGATACTCTGAAGAAAGAATCTGTCTTTCCTCCGGTGAAAAAAAAACAAAAAACAACAACAACAAAACAAAACAGGAACAAGGATTCAGTGATTTATATTCTTCTCCATTCCCTTTGCCCCTGTCTAATTTTACTTGAAGTGTAGATTCAGGACTACTCTTCTCCGTCCTCTGTGAGTGTGTCTCACCTCTTCACCCCCCCCCCCCTCCCCTCTCTCCATGTGTGCAAAAAGTAAAAATAGACATAGCAAGCAGATTGGATTACAGGGATTGTTTAATGTATCCTTTTATTTCTTCACCACGTGAGGGCATCAGATCAGATGATAGAAGTGGTGGGGCAAAACTTCGACTCCCTGGTCAGCCTGCAGTAAGAAAAATAGAGAAAAAAAACAAGGCTGAGGCAGCAGTAGGGAATAGAGAAAGGGTGAAATCATTGGGTCCTTTTTTTCTTTTTCTTTTTTTTTTAAAGATAAAACCAATAGCATCATCGCTCCCCCCCCCACCCCCTCCTCCCTCCCGCACCTTTCCTACTTGACATGGCATCTCTACGACTCTCTGAGGAGGGCTGCTGTGTTCGGAGCCACTTGACTGTTTTATTGGGTTTCGATTAGATCCCGGTCTACTTGGCCGGATCGACGGTCTTGAGCCCCGGGAGAGTTTTCTGTCTGCCTTTCTACTCTGTCTCCGTCTGTCTGTCTGTCTGTCTGTCTCCCTGTCTAAAGCATCATGTGTTCGTCATTCATTTTCCACCGGTGCTTTGACACCATTACATAAGCGGGCAACTAGTTACTTTGCCAGGAGTTGACAAAATTGTGATATAAGATGACGCGGAAGCAGACTCGGCTGAAGACATTCTGAAGAAACTCGCTTCCCCCTTCTCACTCATAGCTTTGAACAACTGGGACTGTTCGGCGTCATTTTGTTCATTTCTCATGTGAGAGGTTCAGCAGATGGGGGCAGGTGGTGGGGTCATTTTAACGATGTCCGTGTCTGTCAGCCTGAGGGAAGATGCCAGGGGTTGAGGACAGAGGGAGAAGGAAGTGGGTGGGGGTGGGGTGGGGTGGGGTGGGGGAGGGAGGGTTGGTCATTGGGCTTTGGGGCGATTTCTTGGCATTTTTCCTCAGGTTTCAGTCAGATCCAGCCAGTAACGTAGCAAAAAAACGTAAGGAGGGAACTTTGCAGGGTTGACATCAGTACGAGATAGAAATGATGCGGAAACGAGGGCGACGCGTGGCAGAACGAAGAGGCCTCGGCAGGATTTCTTACTTCTCCCCAATCCCTCCCCCCTCCACCCCCTGCCCCCCGTGCGCCCCCCCCCCCCAACCCCCGCCCCTCCTCACCCCTGTCTTTCGGGTGAAGAGAGGGATCGTTTTCGCGACGAGTTCCTACACTCAGCCAGTCAGGCGTGTTAGCCAGCAGATGAATGTTGAATGAAGCAGTGGGTTCTTCTCTGGTTTTCCTGTACTGGCTTGTCTTCCTCCCGTACGGCACGTGCCCTCCTTCCCCTGTCTCCTCATCATGGTGTTCAACAAGCCAAGCATGCTTGCTTCCACGCGCAGGAAGACGTAGAGTCCTGGGCGGTCGCATGGAGTAACAAATACTCTTGCCACTCACCCGCCCGCAGAGTATGTACTGATATACAAAACAGCACGTGCTGACCTACGCACACACACACGCAGTCAGATACATTAATGGGTTGTGTTAGTTTCTTTTATTTATTTTGTCCAAAAGCATGCACACATGCATTGGATTATTACTCATAATTATGTATATGTCTGATTGTGAGATGGGATCGAAAGATGAATTCTTGTTGCAATGGACGGCGAGCAGAAATGAAAACAAAACAAAAAAACAAAACAAACAAACAGTAACATGTTGTGGTAGACAGATAACAGGTGAATGACAAACACGAGAACCAGAGGGTTGTATATATATATATATATATATATATATATATATATATATATATATATATATATATATATATATTTCAGGCTGGGACGTAGTAAAGACTCTCACCAAGAAAGTCCTGTACGCTTCCACTTGACGTGACACGTGTCTCGCTGGATGATGAGGGCCGGTGGCTGTGCCGGGGATCTTGGCGGGTTTGTTGGGGTTCCGTGAGACCTGGCCACTCACTCGGCCTGGGGCAGGGGGGGGGGGGCAGGAGGGGGAGAGTGGGGGTGGGGGGCCACTTGGAGGGGCTGACAACACGGGGGGAGGGAAATGACGCAGAAACAAGGGGTGTCACTGAGTTGGAAGTCTGTCTGTCCGTGTTCTGCTCCTCTCTGTCTGTCTGTCTGTCTGTCTTTTCATTTCTCTTCTTTCAGAGAGAGGCGTTCTTTGTTTTCGTGTGAGATCTTTCACTACAGATCGATGTCCGTTCTATGGCTGGATGAATAATTTGCCATTGTTGCGTACTCTGTGTTGTTTTTACTTTATTTCGTTACGGTTTTTTAATTTTTTAATTTTTTTAAAATTTATTTTGCTTCATATTATTTGGTTTCATTCATGACTTCATTTCATTTTCTGGTGTATTTGTTATGTTTAGACATTATATTCTATCTTATTTCGTTACATTCTGTCTTGCTTCATGTATTTGGTTTCACCCATGACTTCATTTCATTATAGTATGGGTTTGTGTGTGTGTGTGTGTGTGTGTGTGTGTGTGTGTGTGTGTGTGTGTGTGGTTATTATATTCAGATATTTTTTTTTGTAGTTTCAGCCACTTCCTTTCGATGTCTTTTTTTTTTTTTTTGGCCCAGCAAGTTTGCCTTCCAGCACTAATGCTTTCATGCGTGGATGCCCACGTGCCTCTCTCAAGTGGTTTTTTTTCCCCCAATTCTCATTCGTTCATACACACCCAGGCTTGCGTCTTCGCGCACGTTGGGGAGGTGGGGAAGGGACGTAGGGTAGGGATGTCCACCTCGCACGCACGCATGCACCCAACTTCTCAACTACAAATACAAACAAACAACAATAAACACACACTCAAACACACAAAACGAAGTTAACAAAAACATATTTAGAAGGTATGAAAAAAAAAAAAGAAAAAAAAAAAGCTGCGCGCCTTCACTACCACGTTTGTACCCAAAACTGAAAGCCGAGAAATCCTTGGTTGAAGCTGTGAATGCAGGATGCGTTCGGTCCTCATTAAAAAGGGCCCTCGGGCTCTCTAAAGGATCTGGATAAAAATATACCGCAGAGAGAGAGAGAGAGGGAGAGAGAGAGATTGAGACACATTGATAAGACGGACAGGCGGAGAGCCACATCTCTGCATACCAGAATATTTTTTCTTCCCGTTTTTTTTTATTTTTTATTTTTTAATTTTTTATTTTTTTTTTTTTTTAAAGAGGAACGCTTACAGGAGTGATTCAGTATGGAAGTAGTGGCATGTGCCGGTGTTGAAAGTTTCACAGGGATTAACGACTTTCCCTTTCCTGAGGGGTTTGTGTGGGGGCTCTTTCGACAGGGACAGATTGCTGTTGTTCTCTTCCTATCTTTCTTTCCAACCTTCTTTCTCTCTTTCTACTCTCTCTTTCTGTCTCTCTCTGTTACTCCCTCTCTCTCTGTAACTCTCTCTGTCCTCTGTCTCTCTCTCTGTTTCTCCCTCTCTTTCTTTCCAACCCTCTTCCTCTCTGTCAACTCTCTCTCTCTGTTTCTCACTCTCTTTCTTTCCAACCCTCTTTCTCTCTGTCTACTCTCTCTGTGTAACTCTCTCTCTCTCTCTCTGTGTCTCTCTCTCTGTTTCTCCCTCTCTTTCTTTCCAACCCTCTTTCTCTCTGTCTACTCTCTCTCTCTCTGTTTCTCCCTCTCTTTCTTTCCAACCCTCTTTCTCTCTGTCTACTCTCTCTCTCTCTTTCTGTAACTCTCTCTCTCTCCTTCTGTCTTTCCACCCTCTTGGTCGCTCTCTTTCTGTTTCTCATCTCCTCTCTCTCTCTCTCTCTCTCCGAATTCATAGTTCTCTCTCTCTCTCTCTCTCTCTCTCTCTCCCCGCCTCTCTTTTTTTCCCTCTCTCGTACTGTGTTTCTCTGCCCCCCACCCCCACCCCCCGCCCTGTCTCTCTTTCGGTCTCTCTCTCTCTCTTTCTCACTCCCCCCTCTCTTTCACTCTCGCTCTGTTTCTCCACCTTGTGTGTGTGTGTGTGTGTGTGTGTGTGTGTGTGTGTGTGTGTGTGTGTGTGTGTGTGTGTGTGTTTCTGTCTCATCTCTGTCTTGTCTTTCTGTCTCTGCTTTATTGAGTACAATACGTGCAGTTCGATGCATTTAACAAAATCGGAATTTGTGATTTGTGATTTCTGTTCGGTTTATATTATCTGTTGTCAGCTAGTATCTGTAGTCAGCTAGTTCCAGATGCCAGCTCAGAGCTAAAAGCAGGTAATAGACGAACAGAAGAATTAAAGAAATCAAAATCGAACAACTCAAAGGTCAAGCAAGATCAAAAACGTGAACAGTTGGGAGAACGCGACAAAGTCATATTGGATGCGTGTGAAAATACTTTGTGGTCGTAGTGAAATATCACGAAAAGAGACAATAGGACCTTCACGACAGAAAACAAAAACAAAAACAAACAAAAAAGAAAAAAAGAAAGAAAAAAAGCCCCCCCAAAAACACACACACACACGAAAAGCCGAAACAAAACACCACCAACAACAGATGACCACAAAAGGAACAAGTATCAGCAACAGCAAGCCGGATTTGTTATATCCATGAACAGCTATAGTCACTCCACCATCAAACCACCAAAACTGCCACCAATGACACTGCAAACGGCTACAGCTATAGCAGCAGCAGCAGCAGCAGCAGCAGCAGCAGCAGCTAAGAATCGGAAGTGGGTCAGACTGCAGTAGGGGAAAAAACGAATAAGAGCTTAAGAACCACAGTTATTGCAAAACGACAGCTAGGAAAATGATATCAGTACCACCAGCAATAACAATGAAGCGATAGCCATTGCAGCAACAGCGATTCCCTTCCGGAATTATGTTGGTTTTTTTTTTTAGTTTGTTTGTTTTGTTTTTTTTTTCCAACCCAAATCGGATATAGCGAAATATCAGTTTGGATAACGAATACTAGCTTTACTGGCTTGAGGAGTGTAAGAAAAGGAATGGTTGTTGGTTGGTGGGTGAGCTTATATATACTCTGTGTTCTTTGCCGTTGACCACATACGTTTGTGTGTTGCTTTGGGGGGTGGAGGGGGAAGGTGCGGGGGGGTGGGGGGGGTAGAGTGGGAGTGGGAGGGAAGGGGCGGGGAGAGGGAGGGGAGGGGGGGGGGGCTATCTTTTCACCCTTGCCCAGCTCTGTGTCTTAACGGAAATCCGACCCTGTCTGATCTTTGATTAATGATGATAGGTCTTTTCTTTCTCGTCTTTTTTCTTCTTTTTTTTTCGCCGTCATCTTCTTCGTCTTTCTGTCCCATCTTCTTGTTCTGGTCCTGGTTGCTCTTGATCTGGGTCTTCATGATCTGGTTCTTCATGATCTGGGTCTTCATGATCTGGTTCTTCGAAATCTTGTTCTTCATAATCTTGTTCTTCATGATCTGGGTCTTCTGGTGCTCATCTTCTCGTCCTCCTCCTCCTGTTTCTCCTCCTCCTCCACCACCACAACCTTCTCCTCCTCAACCTCCTCCTCATGCTCTTTCTGCTCATCATCACCATCATCATCATCATCATGATGTCCTTCTCCTCCTCCTCCTTTTCTTCCTCTCCCTCCCCATCCGTCCCCTCTTCTTCCTCATATCCACCTTCTTTTCTATGCAGCGTTAAATTCGATCTTGTCACACTTGTCATGTAAGAATATTGAGCACACTAGTTAGGAGTGATTTATCTTGTGTTAGAGGAAGGGTTTTAGGCAATTTTTGTTTTGTTTTGTTTTGTTAGTTAGTTTTATCTATTTATCAAATTATTCACCTATCTGTTTTCACTCCTCGTATACTGATGTATATGTCTCTTCCCTCTATCTTCATCCCTCTCTCTGTCTCTTCCTCCTCCCTCTCATTCTCTGTCTTTGTCTCCTCCGTCCTTTCTTCTTCTTCTTCTTCTTCTTCTGTCTCTCTCTCCCCCCCTCCTCCCTGCCAAACCCTCTTTCGCTCTCTCCTTCTCTTTAACGCCACCCCTTTTCTCTCCGTTCAAACAACTTTTAACCAGACAAAAAGAAGTGGCAGGACTGAAGCCAGACGAAGACAGGAGACTAACCTCCGCCCCGCCCCCCCACACACAATATGCTATGCCGTGATCAATGGAAATGGTCAATGGAAAACTGTGGTGGCACAGTCCTGAAAGTGTCAGACATCACGGAAGGAGGACAGGCAATCTGAATGGTATTCTCTGGAATGGAACCCAACGTGGCTTCGTTCACTCACCGTTCTTTGCCATCGCCTCTCTCTCTCTCTCATCCCGCCTCTGTCATAATCATTGACTTTTTTTTCCGGTTGTTGATGATTGGCTGATGTGTTTGTGTTGATGTCGTGTGTCTGTTTTGATGACTTTTTGTTGATGTCTTGACTGATTGGTTTGTGTTGATGTCGTGTCTCTGTCTTGATGAATTTTTGTTGATGTCTTGATTGATGTGTTTGTTTTGATGTCTTGTCTCTCTCTTGATGACTTTTATTGATGTCTTATCTCTGTCTTGATGACTTTTATTGATGTCTTGTTTCTGTCTTGATGACTTTTATTGATGTCTTGACTGATGTGTTTTTGTTGATGTATTGTCTCTGTCTTGATGACTTTTTGTTGATGTCTTGATGTGCTTGTGTTGATGTCGTGTCTCTGTCTTGATGACTTTTATTGATGTCTTGACTGATGTGTTTGTGTTGATGTCGTGTCTCTGTCTTGATGACTTTTATTGATGTCTTGATTGATGTGTTTGTGTTGATGTCGTGTCTCTGTCTTGATGACTTTTATTGATGTCTTGATTGACTAATGTGTTTGTGTTGATGTCGTGTCTCTGTCTTGATGACTTTTATTGATGTCTTGACTGATGTGTTTGTGTTGATGTATTGTCTCTGTCTTGATGACTTTTATTGATGTCTTGACTGATGTATTTGTGTTGATGTCGTGTCTCTGTCTTGATGACTTTTATTGATGTCTTGATGTGTTTGTGTTGATGTCTTGTCTCGGTATTGCTGACATTTTGTTGATGTCTTGATTGATGTGTTTATGTCGATGTATTGTCTCTGTCTTGATGACTTTTATTGATGTCTTGACTGATGTATTTGTGTTGATGTCGTGTCTCTGTCTTGATGACTTTTATTGATATCTTGATTTGTTTGTGTTGATGTCTTGTCTCGGTATTGCTGACATTTTGTTGATGTCTTGATTGATGTGTTTATGTCGATGTCGTGTCTCTGTCTTGATGACTTTTATTGATTTCCTGACTGATGTGTTTGTGTTGATGTCGTGTCTCTGTCTTGATGACTTTTATTGATGTCTTGACTGATGTGTTTGTGTTGATGTCTTGTCTCTGTCTTGATGACTTTTATTGATGTCTTGACTGATGTGTTTGTGTTGATGTCGTGTCTCTGTCTTGATGACTTTTATTGATGTCTTGACTGATGTGTTTGTGTTGATGTCGTTTCTCTGTCTTGATGACTTTTATTGATGCCTTGATTGATGTGTTTGTGTTGATATCAGTCTTGTCTCTGTCTTGATGACTTTTATTGATGTCTTGACTGATGTGTTTGTGTTGATGTCTTGTCTCTGTCTTGATGACTTTTATTGATGTCTTGACTGATGTGTTTGTGTTGATGTCGTGTCTCTGTCTTGATGACTTTTATTGATGTCTTGATTGACTAATGTGTTTGTGGTGATGTCGTTTGTCTGTCTTAATGACTTTTATTGATGTCTTGACTATTGAGTTTGTGTTGATGTCTTGTCTCTGTATTGGTGACATTTTGTTGATGTCTTGATTGATGTGTTTGTGTTGATGTCGTGTCTCTGTCTTGATGACTTTTATTGATGTCTTGATTGACTAATGTGTTTGTGGTGATGTCGTTTGTCTGTCTTAATGACTTTTATTGATGTCTTGACTATTGAGTTTGTGTTGATGTCTTGTCTCTGTATTGGTGACATTTTGTTGATGTCTTAATTGATGTGTTTGTCTTAATGTCTTGTCTCTGTCAAACTAAGAACAGCAAAACATTATATTATTCGAGTGTCTTGTTTCCGAATTATGTTTCTGATGACTTGAAAAAAAGGACTTGTACCACTGTCACATGGGGCGCTAAGTTTAATGACAGTAAAATATCAGTCTCTCTCTCTCTCTCTCTGTCTCTTCGCTCTCTCAAAATCTCCATATCTAGCGCTCTCTGTCTTTCTGTATGTCTGTCTGTCTGTCTCTCCCTCTCTCCGTCTCTCTGTCTTTCTGCCTGTCAGTCTGTCTCTCTCTGTCTCTGTCTTTCTCTGTCTTTCTGTCTCTCTGTATCTCTCTCTGTCTGTCCCTGTGTCTCCCTCTCCTCTGTCTCTGTCTTTCTGTCTGTCTGTCTCCCCTCTCCCTCTTTGTCTCTGTCTCTGTTTGTCTGTCTCTCTTTCTCTCTCTCTCTCCTCACACTCCTTTCCTTCCACCCAGGACCTCAGCTAGAACGTTGTACGCAGCCATCAATACGAGGCTGGTTTTTAAGTCAGTGGAAAGGCGGAAAGATTTGGTCACCGTTGGTGTTCTTCCACGCGCGGTCTCATAATGAGAACTTAATGAAGGATAGCGGGGAATCCCTGAAATCTCGTCCCCATCACGGAAGGAGGGGAGGAGGGTGGGATAGGGGTGGGGGTGGGGGGTGGGGAGGGGGCGGGGTGTGTGAGATTTCGCGTTTCTTTTTCCTTCTTCGCCAGCTTCCTCTTAGTCTCCCCTCTCACTACTTCTTCCTCCCCCTCCCTGCCCTCTCCTCCTTTTACCTCCCCCTCCCCCACTCCTCTCCTCTTCCCCCACACCACCTGTACCTATACAAATGCCCGCCCATATATCCATCCTTTTTTTCCGACCCGGTGACTTGGGTCGGGATCGAAGTAGACAGCGTCCCTAAGTCTCTTTCTGTATTCATTGTTTCTGACATTTCTGATTGTCTTGAATCAATGGAGTGGTTCTGTATCAACTTGGGGGAAGAGGGAGGTGTGGGGGGGTGGGAGGGGGGGGGGGGGGGGGGCTAGGGGGGGAGACGTTTTATTGATAATCACTGACACTAGCTCTGTTCGTTACCACCACTGATTCCATTGGCAACCTAAGAATCGAACTGCAGTGAATATCTCCCTTGATATCCAAACTACATCGTTTTTTTTTTATGTCTGGAACACGTAAGAACCTTTTACATGCCAGCAACACCATGTACCTTTTCCATTCGGTCGGGTCTTTAAGCCAGTACCTTGGGTGGATAATATATTGATATCGGTTGAACAGTGGGATCAAAAGCTTTTTAGGAAAATGTTTATAATTTCCTTTTTAACTGAATTACAGCTTTTCTTCATCAGCTGTCAAATACATTGTTCATGTTCTGACATGTTACTGTAAGTAATATCAAATCTCATGTAACGATACTTGTGTATGTCTTAAGCAATTTGTTATCGTAGAATCACTTTTCGGTCCCCCCCCCCCCCTCTCCCCCCCAAAACGTTCCCTGTTCTAAATACTTTGACCTTGGAGTAGTTGTACTGGCAATAGCACTAGTCGTAGTAATCGTCGCAGTAGTTGTTATTGTTATTCTTGAGAGATAGTCACCGCCAGTTGAACCAACTAATTTGAACTTCGTACGAAGAACTCAGACGTCTTGTGATCGCAGCTTTCCACTTGTCCAGTCAGTGCAGATCTATTTTTTTTGCAGGATCGCGTTTCACCGAACGCCTGCAGCGATTTTTTCGGACATTGTCGAATCATCGTATTCGTTTTATCGTCCTGTGTTCTGGTCATCCAATCGACGGGCATGTTACTAACTACACTTCGCTCTCAGGCATCCAAGTGATGACGCATAGAGACGTAAGGCTGACCAGATCATCGAGTCCCTCGGCTCGAGTCGGAAGGCCTCTCCGGTGCAATTTATGGCAGGGGAGGGGATTTTCTTTTGAAACTCCCGGAGCAAGTTTTTCTCTCTCCTTAATAACTATCCTTCCTCCTGACCCGGATCAGTCATGTCGTGTGTTAGTCGTCTGGCCAAGACACGGGATGTGCACGGAAAGAGAGAGAGAGAGGTGTAGGGGTGAGGTGGGCGGCAGTGATAGTGTGTGCGGTGTGCGTGTGTGCGTCTGTGTGTGTGTGTGTGTACGTGCGTGCGTGTATGCGTGTGTGTGTGTTTGTGTGTGTGTGCGTGCGTGCGTGTGTGTGTGTGTGCGTGCGTGTGTGTGTGTGTGTGTGTGTGTGTGTGTTGTGCGTGCGTGCGTGCGTGCGTGTGTGTGTGTGTGTGTGTGTGTGTGTGTGTGTGTGCCCGAATGGAAGAGAGGGGATATATCATGCGTAAAAAAAAACCCTCCCACAACTGAGTTATGGCTGTCGTAGAAATCGAAGGAGGGTGCATGTCCCCGGAAGTGGGGGATTTCAAGTTATGGCATGGAACAGTTTCAGACTTCACACAGCTCACTTGGTCAAAGAGTGTGATCTTTACTTTATATCCCAGACAGTTGGGGTTCGAACCCAGGGTACGCTGTGTGGAGTTGGCGTGCGTCTTTACTGCCCGACTGAACTTGCTGTATTTGTAGCGGTGTGTGTGTGTGCAGTATAAGCTGCAGTGTGGTCTGTACGGTGTCTAGTGTAGGCTGCAATATAGTCTGTATATTGTCTGTGTAGTGTAAGATGCAATGTAGTATGTATACTGTCTGTGTAGTGTAAGATGCAATGTAGTATGTATAGTGTATGGTGTAGGATGCAATGTAGTCTGTATACTGTCTGTGTAGTGTAAGGTGCAATGTAGTCTGTATACTGTCTGTGTAGTGTAAGATGCAATGTAGTATGTATGGTGTCTGGTGTAGGATGCAATGTAGTCTGTATACTGTCTGTGTAGTGTAAGATGCAGTGTAGTATGTGTGGTGTCTGGTGCAGGATGCAGTGTAGTCTGTATACTGTCTGTGTAGTGTAAGATGCAATGTAGTATGTATGGTGTCTGGTGTAGGATGCAATGTAGTCTGTATACTGTCTGTGTAGTGTAAGATGCAATGTAGTATGTATGGTGTCTGGTGTAGGATGCAATGTAGTCTGTATACTGTCTGTGTAGTGTAAGGTGCAATGTAGTATGTATGGTGTCTGGTGTAGGATGCAATGTAGTCTGTAGAGAGTCTGACGTAGGATGCAGTGTAATTTGTATGGTGTCTAGTAGATGACGCAATATAGTCTGTATAGAGTCTGTGTAGTGGAGGATGCAATGTAGTCTGTAGAGAGTCTGACGTAGGATGCAGTGTAATTTGTATGGTGTCTAGTAGATGACGCAATATAGTCTGTATAGAGTTTGTGTAGTGGAGGACACAATTTAGTCTGTATGGTGTCTAGTGTAGAATGCAATGTTGTCTGTATATTGCCTGTTTAGTGGAGGATGCAGTGTAGTCTGTATAGAGTCTGGTGTAGGATGCAGTGAGCTATGTATGGTGACTAGTGGAGGATACAATGTAGTCTGTGTGGTGTATGTGTAGTATAAGATACATTATACTTTGTACGGTGACTAGTGGAAGACGCAGTATAGTCTGTATGATGTCTGGTGTAGGATGCAATGTAGTCTGTATGGTGTCTGGTGTAGGATGTTATGTACTATGTATAGTGTCTAGTAGAGGACGCAATATAGTATGTATAGTGTCTGGTGTAGGATGCAGTGTAGTCTGTATGGTGTCTGGTGTAGGATGTTATGTACTATGTATAGTGTCTAGTAGAGGACGCAATATAGTACGTATAGTGTCTGGTGTAGGATGCAATATAGTCTGTATGGTGTCTGGTGTAGGATGTTATGTACTATGTATAGTGTCTAGTATAGGACACAATATAGTACGTATAGTGTCTGGTGTAGGATGTAATGTATTTTGTATGGTGTCTGGTGTAGGATGTTATGTACTATGTATAGTGTCTAGTAGAGGGCACAATATAGTACGTATAGTGTCTGGTGCAGGATGCAATATAGTCTGTATGGTGTCTGGTGTAGGATGTTATGTACTATGTATAGTGTCTAGTAGAGGACGCAATATAGTACGTATAATGTCTGGTGTAGGCTGCAATGTAGTCTGTATGGTGTCTGGTGTAGGATGTTATGTACTATGTATAGTGTCTAGTAGAGGACGCAATATAGTACGTATAGTGTCTGGTGTAGGATGCAATGTACTATGTATAGTGTCTAGTAGAGGACGCAATATAGTATGTATAGTGTCTGGTGTAGGATGCAATGTAGTCTGTATGGTGTCTGGTGTAGGATGTTATGTACTATGTATAGTGTCTAGTAGAGGACGCAATATAGTATGTATAGTGTCTGGTGTAGGATGCAATGTAGTCTGTATGGTGTCTGGTGTAGGATGTAATTTACTTTGTATGGTGTCTAGTGCAGGATGCAGTGTAGTCTTTATGGTGTCTAGTGTAGGATGCAATGTACTATGTATGGTGTCTAGTAGAGGACGTGATGTAGTCTGTAGAGTGTCAGTGTAGGATGCATTGTAGTCTGTATGGTGTCTGGTGTAGGATGCATTGTAGTCTGTATAGTTTCTGTGTAGGATGCATTGTAGTCTGTAGAGTGTCAGTGTAGGATGCATTGTAGCCTGTAGAGTGTCTGTGTAGGATGCATTGCATTCTGTAGAGTGTCAGTGTAGGATGCATTGTAGCCTGTAGAGTGTCTGTGTAGGATGCATTGCATTCTGTAGAGTGTCTGTGTAGGATGCATTGCATTCTGTAGAGTTTCTGTGTAGGATGCATTGCATTCTGTAGAGTTTCTGTGTAGGATGCATTGCAGTCTGTATAGTGTCTGTGTAGGATGCATTGTAGTCTGTAGAGTGTCAGTGTAGGATGCATTGTAGTCTGTAGAGTGTCAGTGTAGGATGCATTGTAGCCTGTAGAGTGTCTGTGTAGGATGCATTGCAGTCTGTAGAGTGTCAGTGTAGGATGCATTGTAGCCTGTAGAGTGTCTGTGTAGGATGCATTGCAGTCTGTAGAGTGTCAGTGTAGGATGCATTGTAGTCTGTAGAGTGTCTTTGTAGTATGCATTGCAGTCTGTAGAGTGTCAGTGTAGGATGCATTGTAGTTTGTAGAGTGTCTGTGTAGGATGCATTGTAGCCTGTAGAGTGTCTGTGTAGGTTGCATTGTAGCCTGTAGAGTGTCTGTGCAGTGTAGATGGCACAATGTACTCTGCATAACGTCCAAGCAGTGTACGATGGTGGTGTTTCTGTGCAGTGTGTGATTACTGTATGGTATTTGTAGTGTCCGTGTAGTGTGTGATCATTGTGTGGTATTTGTAGTGTCTGTGTAGTGTGTGATTATTGTGTGGTATTTGTAGTGTCTGTGTAGTGTGTGATCATTGTGTGGTATTTGTAGTGTCTGTGTAGTGTGTGATTACTGTGTGGTATTTGTAGTGTCTGTGTAGTGTGTGATCATTGTGTGGTATTTGTAGTGTCTGTGTAGTGTGTGATCATTGTGTGGTATTTGTAGTGTCTGTGTAGTGTGTGATCATTGTGTGGTATTTGTAGTGTCTGTGTAGTGTCAACCGCCGTGGAGTATGTATAGTGTCTGTGTATTGTAGGATGCAACGTGTAGCTTGTATAGTGTCTAGTGTAGTCTGCGGTTTAGTCTGCACATTGTCTGAACGATGCAGTGTAGTCTGGATGGTGTCCGGTGTGGTATGCGGTTTTTGCGTGTATGATACTGTCTGTGCAAATATATGTGACAGTGTTGGCTGTATGGCAGTCTAGTTTAGGGTGCAGTGTGATCTGTATAGTAACTTGTGTGCGATGTAGTGTAATGTGTATAATGTATGTGCATTGTAGGGTGCAGTGTCGTCTGTCTAGTGTCTAGTGAAGGATCCAATGTAGTCTGTATGGTTTCCGTGTAGCGTTCCAGAGGTCCTTTCCCCTTTCCCCGACTCTCCATGGGCAGTTGTGCTTGTGGGCCAAATATCTTACGAGGTTGTGTCTTGAGACATACTTAACATAACTTGCGGTTTCACACGCAACTTGGCAAAAGAAAGTAACAAGGGTAGACGTTGAGACAACCAGCGCATGTGAGATTTCAGAATAACATTTACGGTAGTACTTTGTTTTGTCTTTAAATTCTTTCTCTTTCGAACTGGGTGTCTGGATGCACAGGTCGCACCCCCCCCCCCCCCCCCCCCCCCCCACAGAAACACACAACCATCGACCCAGCCACCCAGCCACCCACACCACACTCACACACATCCACCCACACGCCCACACCTACACACATTCAAACCTACACACGCACGCAAACAGAGAGGTGGGGTAGGTAGCAGGAGTGGCCAGAAAGGTCAAATCAAATGAGACATTCAGAGTTGTCTCCAACATGTACACCCCCCAAAAAAAACACAAACAAAAAAAACCCAACAACAAACAAACAAAAAACACACACAAAAAAACAAACAAACAAAAAACAACAACAACAACAACAAAAAAACCCCAACAAACCACACACACCCCCAAAACAACCACAGAGAACGCAGAAGGTAAAGGAAGAAAAGAAAAAGGGGAAAAAAAAGAGAGAAATAAGAAACTTCTTCCAAAGCGATAGAAAGTTTAAAGCACTCACACCCAAAAGAAAGAGGAACTGTGTTTGCTGAAACCCAGAAAACCTCACACTAATCCACACACCTAATTTCCCCTATAAATAGAGACACGTGCCCGAAGTGAAAAAAAACAACACTACCCATCCCTCCCCCCGTGCCCCCTCCGCCTGAAGGTATCTAAATAACCATTTTCTGACGAAACGAAGGGGCTAGAAGGGCAAGAGGAACGGGAGCCTTGATGAAAAAGTTGGGGAGAGAGGGAGGTGGTGGTGGTGGTGGTGGGGTGGGGGGGGGGGGGGGTATGTGTCTTCCGGTTGTGACGAGCCATCATTTTGTATTTCCTTGATGTCCAGCTTGGTCTTTCCAAAACCTCAACCAGCTTCTTCACAGTGGCTTTTCCCCCATCCAGTGGAAATCTGTTTCTACACACACACACACACACACATCCGCCCCCCCCCCCCCTCACACACACACACCTACCCCCCCTACACCCCCTCTGCCCCCCTATTTTTTTTTCTGTCACCAAGGTTCTATTGGCTGCGCGAAAGGGAGAACGAATAGGGTTTTTTTTTCTTTCTTTTTTCGGATGACGAATTAAGCGATCAGTTTGGAACGGAAGAGCTACGTTTGGAAAATAGATGAGACAGACTGAAGGATTTCTTCTGGCGCGGACTGGTCAGAAAATAGTTTTCTTTAATGTGTAGGCTGGTGTATGGAACTGGAGGTGTTGGGGGTGCCCCCCCCCACACACACACACAATCAACACACACACACACACACACACACATACACACGCACAAACACGCAAGCACGCCCGTACATGCACAGTTTGTTGATGCGCATACGCAGTGCCCTTGACACCAATCCACGCACGTAATTTTACACACACACAGACACACACACACACACACATTCACACACACATACACGCGCGCGCGCGCGCGCGCACACACACACACACACACACACACACACACACACACACACACACAGATAGGCTGGTGTATGGAACTGGAGGTGTCGGGGGGTTGGTGACAGAAAACGATGGCTCAAACGTGGTCAAACCATGGTGGTATCCCTGGCTCTAGTTCGTCTTGTCCATTTTCTTCTTCTTGTTGTTCTTATTTGTTGTTGCTGCTATTGTTGTTGACTTCTTTTATTTTATTTTATGATTCTTCTTCTCCTCCTTCTTCTTCATCTTTTTGCTCCTGCTCTTCCCTCCTCCTTCTCCTTCTCCTCCTCCTCCTTGTCTCCCCCTCCTCTCCTCCTCCCCCATTTCATTCTTCATACATCTACATGATACAATGCTCTGTTAACGAATCCATCTGGTTTATCATGAGTACCTGCCAAGACGAAGACAAGGTTGAAATACGAGTTTTAAAAAAATTGACATCGATTTAAAGTATCATTATCGTTATAATCACTTTATAGCAATTTGCAGGCAAATTGTTCAGTCTCGTTGCGGTGCAAGTGCACAAAATACAACTCACACACACGCACACGCCCTCCCCCCCCCAACACACTCAACACACACACACACACACACACGCACAAACACGCGAGCACGCCCGTACATGCACAGTTTGTTGATGCGCATACGCAGTGCCCTTGACACTAATCCACGCACGTAATTTTACACACACACAGACACACACACACACACACAGATGCCGACGAAAAATTGGATTGCAATTATTTGTAAGAGGAAAGAGTAAAGGATGGAGTCGTGATGAAAAAGCTGGGAATCTCTTTTTTTTTTTTCTTTCTCTTTTCTTCCCCCCCCCCCCCCCCCTCCCCATGGCGAGGCCATCGTTTGTGTTTCCTTGATGGTCAAACAGGTCAAGCAACCTTGGCCACTCTCTTTCGCCTGCGTGGATGCTTTCTCTCCCCCCCCCCCCCCAGGGAAATCTGTTTCCTGTGTGGCTATTGGTTTTGGTTTTGTGTGCTGTTTTTTTGGTTTTGTTCGTTACTTTTTTTCTTTTTTTTTATCCATTTGTTTATATTTTTGTTTTGTTCTCATTCCAAATCATGATCATGATGAAAATGAAATAAACAGAGTGGAAAAGAAAGAAAGGAGATGCCACAGAGAAAGGAGATTCAACTTTTTTTTTTGTTCGTTTGTTGTATTCACCTCAAATCATGGCATGTCACAACAGCCTTCTTCAAATTTCTTGTTCTTGTTCTTCTTGCTCTTCTCATTGTCCCTGTTGTTGTTGTTGTTGTTGTTGTTGTTGTTGTTGTTGTTGTTGTTGTTGTTGTTGTTGTTCTTCTTCTTCTTCTTCTTCTTCTTCTTCTTCTCACCCCACTCTTTGTCTCAGCAAAAGAGATTTATATTCATGTGATTTGGATGGTGAAGTGATACTACTACTACTACTACTACTATTACTACCACTGCTGCTACTACTGCTACTACCACTACTAGCAATGCAAATGTGAATAAATGTACTGGCAAAAATTCGAGAGAGAGTAAAAACAGAACAGAGCAAAAGAATAATACAAAGTAAAACATAATGGCCCACACACGTTTGATTGGTATGAATGAAAACGTGATCAATATTGAAATGGTATTTGCGTATTTGTTTAATCTTATGATATTTTGAATGCGTTCATGTGAGCTAATCAATCACTCGTTCATTCATTCATTCATTCATTCATTCATTCAGCTGTTTTCATGTGAATCTCCTTTCCCTGTGTGTGAAAAACAATCGAATTGTTTTCTTGATATCTGTGTCTCTCTCTGCCAGTTTGTGTGTGTGTGTGTGTGTGTGTGTGTATGCGCGCGCGTGCACGCGTGTACGTGAGTGCGTTCGTGTGTGTGTGTGTGTGTGTGGGGGGGGGGGGGGGGGGGGGGGGGGGGGGGGCGAAGCAGACAAAGATAGAACTCTAATTTTGTTAGAAGCTATTTCGCGAATTCTTGTCGCCAATTCATGACACGTCAACCATTTATCAATTAACTGGGTTATGCAAATCCTAAAATGATCCACAGCCACATGATTAAAATGAAATCATCATAATTATGAACTGATTTTAATCAGATATTACAGGAGAGCCAGAGAGAGAGAGAGAGAGAGAGAGAGAGAGAGAGAGGTGGTGGGAGATGGAGATGAAAACTGCACGTGAAGCTATTCCGATCTAAAATGAAATTATTGGAGTATCAATTCAAATCCAAAATGTCCGCATTAATAAACGTCTGCAGGACAATCTCTTTTATTGTGTTAACTGTTCTTGTTTAATGAAAAGAAATATTAAAAAAAAAAATGCATTGACGTGCTCACAGGTCTTGGCTTGATGCATTTTGAATCCAGTCTCTCCTCGCCAAAACTAAGAGTCTTTTTTACGGATTTTGACTTGATGGGGTACGTTGCAGGAGCCAAGGGTTATAATATATAAATCGCGGGGGTCGGGTGGAGGGTGGGGGAGGGGGGATGGGGTGAGGGGGGGGGCATGGGGGGGGTGGGGATTGGCTGTGCAGCTTCTAAACAGCGCGCATGCTGCTGCCATTGTGATGGTGGTCCTGCACCCTTGCCAGCAGCTGGTCGTCGTTTTAGATGGTTCCAGTCCACAGGTTTTCTTACGAAGAACGAGTTTTTAAACTGTTCTTCATTAACGTTAGCTAGCTATGTGTTAAATAGTCCAGTTGGTTGTTTATTGTAGGTCCCCACATGAACCTCTTTTTAAATAATAATCTACAGAAGTAGTGCATACAATATTTGATTTTTTTTTTTTTGGTCCTAATCCCGCTTCCCCCGTCCCGCATCTCACACACACCCTTCCAATATTATGTTTTTTCTTTCTCCAATCACTGACACTCACCCTCTCCATTTTAGATTTTGTACTCTGTCTTTTCCACATTCTGTTCTCTCTGTCTGTCTGCCTGTCTCTGTCTCTTCCTTTCTTAGTCCCCTCCCCCTTGCCCCCACCCCTACACCGCCCTCCCCTCCACCTCAACCGCCCCCCTTTTCATTCGAATATACAGAAATGTCGATTTCTAATTAATAATAACAATCATCATTATGATAGAAATGATAATAATCCAAATGATAATAATAATATCATTTATTTTCAGTCTAATATCACCATCTTAGATGAACAGACTGTAAATAAATAAACGGAACGAAACGAGTTTTTTAAATTGTCCTGTCCTTACTTACTGGAACCTCTAAATGTTCTGTCTTTCTTTCTGGCTGACCTCTCCGCGATGTTGCTTGAAGACAAAATCAGCTGAAGCGCCGTGCCCTGGCTGGATGCGGCGGCGTCTGTTTGTTTCTGCTTCTTTCGTGAACTGGCCAGGTGGTATTTAGCCGGCACCGACCCCTCAACCACGCGTTGAGAGGTGCCAAAGCAGAATCGATTTAGGAGAGTTGGGCTTTTGATCCAGTGTTCTCCAGTGATCAGGGTTCGAGGCCCCGTTTCGGCATGGTGTTGGGAAAAGCACTTCACTCTGATTCCCCCTCCCCTCTACAGAATTTTGCCAGGAACAACCCTTTTGTTGCCGTGGGTTTTTTTTTTTACGTGCGCTAAGTGCATGCTGCACACGAAACCTCGGTTTATCGTCTCATCCCAATGACTAGCGTCCAGACTACCACTCAAAGTCCAGTGGAGGGGGAGAAAATATCGGCGGCTGACCCGTGATTCGAACCAGCGCGCTCAGATTCTCTCGCTTCCTATGCGGACGCGTTACACTCTAGGCCATCACTCCACACCAGTGTTCTCCAGTGATCAGGGTTCGAGGCCCCGTTTCGGCATGGTGCTGGGAAAAGCACTTCACTCCGATTCCCCCTCCACTCCCCCCTCGCCCACCCCCCTCCCGAACGGGTACCAGAATTCAGTTGGTGAAGGTTAAAACGGCGGAAGGTGAGGACTGGGCCCCGCCTTCCTATGCCAAGCCCTTGGCACATTTGATAACACTACTACTTCTACTACTACTTATAACACTAACTATAATAATAATGGTAATAATAATGGATATTGTTGAGCGTTTTCTTCCCTAAGAAAGGTGGCACCTAGCGAGGCGAGAAAACGGTTGAGACTAACCTGTAGGTGGTGACTTGTCCCATGAAGAGAGTATCCCGACGTTTCGGGCCCTAGGCCCTTCTTCATGGGGAGAAAAGTAGAGAATGGAGAAGAAAAGAGAGGGCAAAACCAAGACAGAGGTAAAACTAAGAACTGTGAGGAGTAATCAGAGAGGAAAAAAAAAAAGAAAAGAAAAAAAAGAACAGAGAAAAAGGTGAGCAATATTTACAAAGGAAAAGAAGGGAGGATGGTTAAACACTGGAGGAGGGGGGGGGTGGGGGGGGGGGGTGGAGGTGGAAAAAGAGGGTTGTGGTTCGCCAAAAGATGAAAAGGTGTAAGAATCTGTGTGCTGAATATGTGGCACATAGCGCTTTACAATTAACACTAAACACCTGCAGGCAAGATCCCCAATTCTTCCCCTCCAGACGGAATGAGCAGTGTTCACAACAAGGGGTGGACGTTCACTTCGTCAGTCACACAAATGAGGGAGAGGAAAAAATATATTTGTATTTGTGTTTCTTTTTATCACAATAGATTTCTCTGTGTGAAATTCGGGCTGCTCTCTCCAGGGAGAGCGCGTCGCTACACTAAGAGCGCGACCCATTTTTTGGTATTTTTTCCTGCGTGCAGTTGTGGTTTTTTTTTCCTGTCGAAGTGGATTTTTCTACAGAATTTTGCCAGGAACAACCCTTTTGTTGCTGTGGGTTCTTTTACGTGCGCTAAGTGCGTGCTGCACACGGGACCTCGGTTTATCGTCTCATCTGAATGACTAGCGTCCAGACCACCTTCAAGGTTTAGTGGAGGGGGAGAAAATATCGACGGCTGAGCCGTGATTCGAACCAGCGCGCTCAGATTCTCTCGCTTCCAAGCAGGACGCGTTACCTCTAGGCCATCACTCCACATATCATATCCACATATGTGGATATTGCCCACATACAAACACACACGTGCAATTACAAAAGGAAAAACAAACAAACAAACAAAAAAACCCCCAAAAAAACAAAAAAAACAAACACGATTTAACACGCAACAGCAAAAAACATATCCAAAGCTGATATTCACCGCTGATATGAATTCACTGCCCCACGGCTTTGAAAAGGCTGTGGGATCTCGATCCTGTTTGATCTTCTTCTTCTTCTTCTGCGTTCACTCGTATGCACACGAGTGGGCCTTTACGTGTATGACCGTTTTTACCCCGCCATGTAGGCAGCCATACTCCGTTTTCGGGGGTGTGCATGCTGGGTATGTTCTTGTTTCCATAACCCACCGAACGCTGACATGGATTACAGGATCTTTAGCGTGCGTATTTGATCTTCTGTTTGCTTATACACACGAAGGGGGTTCAGGCACTAGCAGGTCTGCACATATGTTGACCTGGGAGATCGGAAAAATCTCCACCCTTTACCCACCAGGCGCCGTCACCGTGATTCGAACCCGGGACCCTCAGATTGACAGTCCAGCGCTTTAACCACTCGGCTATTGCGCCCGTCTGATCCTGTTTGATCAAAAGTGTGACCAAGAAAGAACTCACTTTGGATTCAGCGCTTTATTGTTGAGACTCGTGGTTGTTATATAACAATCCTAGTTCCCCCTGTCTTTGTCTTCCTTTTCTGAACATGTTTCGCTTGTTCTCAATGGTGTGTGTGAGATAACAGACAGCAGGTTTTGGTCTGCGGTGTGAGTTAGTGAGTGAGTGAGTGTGTGTGTGTGTGTGTGTGTGTGTGTCTGTGTGTGTGTGTATGTGCCCGCGTAAGTGTCTGTGTTGTGTCAGTGTCTGTGTCTGTATACGTGTGTGTTTGCGTTCATGCGCGTGCTTGTGTGTACGTATGTGTGTTATGTGTGCGGATGTGCATATAATTGAGTGAGTGAGTGTGTTCACCATGTGTATACGCCTGCGCACAATAAGAGAGAGAGAGAGAGAGAGAGAACACTGAACACTAAACACTGAACACTGAAATGTTTTAATGAATAGGCCACTGGCCCATGTCAGTTGACACTGACAGAGAGACAGAAAGAGAACGATGTAAACCACAATTCAGAACCCCAGAAATGGAAGGCGGGCGTGGGAGAAGGTATTAGAATAATTGTATAGCGTCACACGGTATCAGACTGTACACACACACACACACACACACACACACACACACAGAAACACACACACCACACACACACACACACACACACACACACACAGAAACACACACACACCACACACACACAAACACAAACACACACACACACACACCACACACACACACACACAAACACACACACACACACACACACACACACACACACACACACACACACACACACACACACACACACACACACACACGCATATATCTAATGCCCTTCTTTTACTTGATTTCGCCAAAGCAGATTGTTTCTCATTCTAATCGCGTGGAAAGTACTTGGCAATCCCAAATGTTCATTCTTTGCAGACCGAAGAAATGCACTAAGAGACATATTTAAACAGTATTTTAAAAAGAAATTATGTACGTAAATCACTGTACACAGAACCAGCAAACAATAAATGGTATTCATTTGCCAATTCAATACCTCGGCAAAGAGAACAATGTTTTCAAACACTTTCAAATGTATCTTTTCACATCATTACGGGAGGGAAGCGCACTCTGTAAGCGCCTGTGTCAGAGTATTAACCTCTTCAGTGCCTCAGGTTGGAAAATCTTTCCACGTAATCGTAGGAATTATACCATCACAAGATCACTAAATTCATGTCAAATTGTCGTAACAGGATAGTGTGCTCATTTTCTTTTAAGTAAAGTGTAGGTCATAATATATGCGTTTTAGTAGTATGCATGCTCGAATTTTTGTTCGAAATATCCTCCATGACCAAAAATCCCTCTGCAGATAGCTGTCTCTTTGCATGAAATAATCTTGGCACTGAAAGAGTTAAGTGGTTTTTTTAACTTTTGCGTCTCTGAGTGTCAATGTGAGTTTGTGTGAGCGATTGATTGCACACGTGCGTGCGTGCGTGTGAATTCGACGCTTGACAGACAACTCCGACAAAATTGTCAAACAAAGGTTCGACATGCCACAGGCTCTCTAGCGGAAGGAGGCGGTGGGTGTGGGGGTGGAGGGAGGGGCGCGGGGGGAGTGGGGGGGGAGGGAGGTGAGGAAGTAGTGGGGGGGATTGGGGAGTTTCAGTAGCTCAAGGAGGCGTCACTGCGTTCGGACAAATCCATATACGCTACACCACATCTGCCAAGCAGATGCCTGACCAGCAGCGTAACCCAACGCGCTCAGTCAGGCCTTGAGAAAAAAAGAAAAAAAAAAGGTGAATAAATCATAGATAAGCTTACATAAATAAATAAATAATAATTATGATATAAAAAAGGTAGTAGTAATGATAATAATAAATAATAATAATAATAATAATAATAATAAATAGATAAATAAATGAATAAGACAACAATGATGATAAATAAGCAAATAAATGTAAAACATGAAGACACACATTCACACATACCCCCACACATGCACAACAGATATGCACCAAACATGCAGTTTCACAGATATGAAAGCACAGTCAAATACATATAAACGTACATGAGCTCCAACACACACACACACACACACACACACACAATTACCCTGCACCTCTTCTACCCCCCTCCTCCACACACTCATTTCTAATGATTGGGGAGCCATCTGGATGGGGTGACGCACGAGGGTGAGGAAGGGAGAAGGGGTGTATGTGGTTGTGAGGGAATGGTGGGAATGAGGAGGAAGTTTATTTATTTATTTATTTATTTATTTGAATTCTGAGCGCGTTGGGCTTGCTTGTATTGATGCCCCAAACACGATATAGTCAGGGTGAGTGATGGGCAAGGAACGCGGACGCAAACAAATGATTTAGAAGCCGCCACAAAGTTAAACTTTTCCTCTTCCCCTCCTCCACACCCCTCCAACACCCCTCCCCCCAACACTCTTCTGTTTGACAGGTTAAAAAAGAAAAAAAAGAAAGAAAAAATCTGGACTGTTTACTGCTCTCGGGTTCTCTGACCCTCCTTTCTGATGTTATTGGGAAAGGCCTTCCATCACACAAACACAGACAGACATAGAGAGAGAGAGAGAGAGAGAGAGAGAGAGAGAGAGAGAGTGTGTGTGTGTGTGTGCGCGCGCGCGCGCGTGTGTGCGAGTGGATGAAATGCGCGCACATAAGACTGGCTGTTGTGTTTTGTCGTTCTTTTTACTGAGGACAGTGCATGCATATATTATTAATTTTGTGAACTTGTGATCAGAGTGGATTTTGTGAACTCGTGATCAGACGCAGTGACGCCTCCTTGTGCTACTGAAACTGAAACTGAAACTTTACTGAGGACAGTGCATGCATATAATTATTATTAATTTTGTGAACTTGTGATCAGAGTGGATTTTGTGAACTCGTGATCAGAGTGGATTTTGTGAACTCGTGATCAGACGCAGTGACGCCTGAAACTGAAACTGAAACTTTACTGAGGACAGTGCATGCATATGTTATCAATTTTGTGAACTTGTGATCAGAGTGGATTTTTCTGCCACAGAAGTTTGTCCGAGGACAACACCCTCTTTGCCATGGGTTCTTTTTCACTGCGCCAAGTGCGTGCTGCATACGGGACTTCGGTTTATCGTCTCATTCGAAAGACTGGGAGCTCAGTTTGATCTACCAGTCAAACTTGGGGAGAAAGGGCGAGAGCGGGATTCGAACCCACACCCTCACGGACTCTCTGTATATGCAGATGAGTGTTTTAACCATTCCGCCACCTTCCTTCCTTCAACAGACAACCTTAATCTATTTTATTTTATTTTTATATTGATTTATTGATTTTATTCAGAAAGGATGAATGCACTTTTGAAAGTTTTGTTGCCGAATTTTTCTTCTTTTTTATTTCTCAAAAGGGGTGTGCCAGTTTTGTGTTTGGCTTGGTTTGTTTGTTTCTACAAACTCCTCCTCCATTGTCGGTCAGCTGGCAGACAGCAGCAACAAGAATTGTGCAGTGGTAGCCTGGTGGTTACGCGTCCGTCTAGAAAGCGAGAAACTATGAGGGTGCAGGGTCGAATCCCATACTCCTTAGAATTTTCTTCGACTTGTGGTTGGCGGTCAGGAGCCAGTTGCATTGCTCGGACAGAAGAGCCTAGTATGGTCATAACCCGCTACTAACTGTGTGTTGTATGGAACTGACCAATGGCGTAGTTCGGTCAACGTAGGCATTTAGTCACGTGTAACCGTCAAAAAGTTAACCAAACAATGCGACTGGCTCCTGGACGCTAGCGGGCTTTCGGATGAGGCGATACACTTAGGTCCCGTGTGTAGCACTTAGAAGAACCCACTACAGCAAAAGAAATGCCCTGGCGAAATGTCAAGAAAAATCTGCTTTGATATACCCGTGTGTGTGTGTGTGCGTGTGTGTGTGTGCGTGCGTGCGTGCGTGCGTGCGTGCGAATGAAGCCTGACTGAATGACAAAGAAAACGAATGGTGAACGACTGAAGACAGCTATCCGTCAGCTGTACCAGACAGATCTGTCATGCAAGGACTCCGTGTTTGCAAAGGGCTTTGTGTTATATCTCTGGCCCAAGATAGGCGCTATATAAGTATCATTAATCTTAAAAATAATTATTATAATGTTATCATTTATACACTACTTCTACTACTATTACTAACAACGATGATGATGGTATTAATGATAATAATAATAATAAGAAGAAGAAGAAGAAGAAGGAGAAGACGATGACGACGACGAAGAAGAAGAATTATCAGAGCGTGTTGACTACGATACACGGGACTGTGAGGTCCAGGGATCGATTCTCCCTGTGGCGCTGTGAAGGTTAGTGGTGTAGCTTTTTCTCACCCCAGTGCTTTTAACAGCCGCCTCTATGCGTCTGCTCATGCGGAAGATCAAATCAAGATTCCCGCAATCCATGTCAGTGTGCGAGAAACACGTACACAAATCAGCAAGCATCTTTTGCCCGAGAAAACGGACAGGGAGTTGTGTTGACGCGGCTGAGCATTTGTATTGTATTTACTCTTTTTGTCACAACAGATTTCTCTGTGTGAAATTCGGGCTGCTCTCCCCAGGGAGAGCGCGTCGCTACACTACAGCGCTACCCATTTTTTTTTTATTTCCCTGAGGGAAAAAAAAAAAATTTTTTTTTTCCTATCGAAGTGGAAATTCTACAGAATTTTGCCAGGAACAACCCTTTTGTTGCCGTGGGTTCTTTTACGTGCGCTAAGTGCATGCTGCACCCGGGACCTCGGTTTATCGTCTCATCCGAATGACTAGCGTCCAGACCACCGCTCCAGGTCTAGTGGAGGGGGAGAAAATATCGGCGGCTGAGACGTGATTCGAACCAGCGCGCTCAGATTCTCTCGCTTCCTAGGCGGACGCGTTACCTCTAGGCCATCACTCCATTTGTATGGTTTGACAGTCCTGATGATATATGGCCCTGTGCGGTCAGCTGGACTATAAGCAACAAGAACCCGACAACCCAAGCTGCCCAAAAAGGGCTGGGGGGGGGGGGGGGGGGGGTAAACATCGTCACAATATGTCAAACCATTCATCGAACACCGCCCCCCCCCCTCCTCTTCCCCTGTCGCCTCCTACAATAAACTGTCCTCCCCCATTCATTGAAACGAGTGAACGAAAGAGTTGTGGTCTTACAGACGCTGGAAGAGGAAAACGACGACGAGGAGGAGGAGGAGGAGGAGAAAGAAATCTCGATGAAATCAAAATAACTTTTCCTCCCCCATTCATTGAAACGTGTGAACGTAGGAGTTGTGGTCTTACAGACGCGCTAGAAGAGGAGGAGGAGGAGGAGAAAGAAATCTCGATGAAATCATACAGTCCCTCAGTTGATTAAAGATAGGATCTACACCGGCTGTTTCTATCCGTGTTTCTCTGACACGGCTTTGTTCATCAAACTTGTAATGAGAACAAAAAAACTGGATTAATGTGAAAATTAATGTGAACGACAAATACAGTTTGTGCAGCTACAAAAAAAACAACAAAAAACAAAAACAGGTTTGTTACATTGAGGTTTTAACGTCGAGGCTCACCTTTGGTCGATAGGGGACAGTGGGGGACAATTTGGAATGCTATCTGAGGGAAAGGGGTGGGGATGGAGGGAGGGACAAAAGAGCTATTCAACACTACAGTGACACCACCAGCAGGACCACAGCATGAATAATGGCAACGATAGCGAGGGTTTTTTTGTTGTTGTTTTTCGTGTGTGTGTGTGTGTGTGTGTGTGTGTGTGTGTGTGTGTGTGTGTGTGTCCGATAATAATTCAAACTCTTTACCTTCTGGTCGCGACTTCGGCGACTATGATGCAGGCATCCACTCCCACCGCCCCCCCCCCAACCCAGTCCCCCCTCCCGCTCCCCGCCCCCGCCCCCCACCCCCTCGCCCGCTTCTCACCCCCATCACACCCCCTCCTTCCTTCATCCCTCCCCCAAGCCCCCAGAAATCCTTATAAGTCCATATTGCCCTTTTGGTCACAGTTCCCAGAATCCGCCGATAATGCAGCGGGCCAGGCGCGGCCACCCGGAAGCCTAATTATGGTCCGTCTCAGTCCAGCAGGCCCCCACACCACACCACCACACCCACACAACACCACACCACACCACACCACTTGCTGCACTTGGACTGTTCCCGCCACCTCTGTGCAGCCCATGACACTGACGGAAATTCATCGCCCGGACCGGACATTGAATCCCCCCCCCCTACGCCCCCACTCCATCCCCCACCCCTCCGCCTCCCCCATTAATTAACAAGTTGGGGGGGGGGGGGGGCGAGGGAGGGGGGTGCTGGGAGAGAAGCTCAGCGCTTTCACACGTATTTAACCGGCAAGAGAAGATAGCAAGAGGGATGATTTGGTTTAGGCAAAAGATGGAGGTGGTAGTTGTGTGTGTGTGTGTGGAGGGGGGATGAGGGTGGCCGAGGAGGAAAGGGGGGGGGATGGGGGGGATGAGGGGTGGGTGGGGGGTGATGACAGGAAGTGCTGAGGAGAAAGAGACAACACACGAGGCGCAGAAAGGCGTAGTAGTGGGTTGAGCCAGGGGACAATCAGAAAGAAAGAAAAGATGGAAGGAAGGAAGGAAGGAAGGAAGGAAGAGAGAAAGAAGGAGACAAATGAAGATAAGGCGAAGGGCTGATCAGTCTTGTCGTATTGCTTGTAGCCAAGCAGCTCAGGACGTCTTCTTCGTTCTCTTCTCTCCCCCTCCCCCCACCCCCCACCCCCCCCACCCCCCACCCTCCCCCCTTCCTTTCAGCAGGGCTTAAGACTTGTGCTTTCCGGCTTCTCCCTTTTAACTGCCGAATCCTGGTGAAATGAGATCAATGTCGAGGTGAATTTCAAATGCATTTATCATCATCATCATTATTATTATTGTTATTGTTATTGTTGTTGTTGTTGTTGTTATTATTATTATTATTATTTCTTGTGTGCTTTTAAGAGGTAGTAATTGAGTTTTCATTTTCTGAACAGAAGTAATGCAATCCCCAAGAAAAGAACCCCCCCCCCCACACACACACACACACACAAAAAAAGGGTGAAAAAAAGACAAAAAAAGACAAAAAAAAGACAAAAAAGACTGAGGTCCTGACCTGTTAAATTCAGTTTTATCCAAGGGAGATGACAAGTCTTCACTGACGACATTGCTGTCAGTGGCAGCGATATGTTGTGTCATTCATAAAAAAAAAGCAAAAAAAAAAGCATCGTGTCTGTTTGACATTCGTCCCGAGCTTGCCGGGCTGTGAACTCGTCATGGGATTGACCAGCCGCGTGGCCAGAATTATCTTCAACAGACCTCATGTACACCGGGTCTTTGTCTTCATGTGTCTGTCTGTCTATCTATCTATCTATCTGTCTGTCTGTCTGTCTTTGTCCTCATGTGTCTATCTATCTATCTATCTATCCATCTATCTGTCTGTCTGTCTGTCTTTCTTTCTGAGTGTCCCATAGCTCAGCCTTTTATGCATTTTCTTCCTCAACTCTTCCTGCCCCCCGCGCCCCTCTGTCCACCCCCCCCCCCGCCCCTCTGTCCACCCCCCCCCCCCCGCCCTTCACACACACACACACCCATCCCCTGGTCCCACACACACAGACACACACACCACCACCACCACCACCACCTCCCCAGAGCGAACATGTAAGCCCACGATTTCTCGCAATCCCACGATTTCTTTCACGATGAGAGATATCGTGGGGGTGGGGGGCGGGGGCGACCCTGGAGATTGCGAGAAACCGTTGACCTTCCCCTCCCACGTTTTCTCTCAACTGCGAGAAAAATCCTGGGAAGTCCCCTTTATTTTTTATCAAAAATATTTCAGTTGTCATATTTCAGTGTTCGGCTCTTGTCTTTTCCCAGTGAAAAAGGAAACGAGAAATGGGGGGAAATGCCAACGACGATCATGATAATGACAATAGCGTTAGCGAAGACATCAACAATAGACGGTGAAGGTGATGGCGCAGTACTGGTTTTAAAAACAGAAGTGAATGTATGTGTATGTCAGTGAGTGAGTGAGTGAGTAAGTGGGTGAGTGAGTGTGTATGTGTGTGTGTGTGTGTGTGTGTGTGGGGGGGGGGGTTTGTGTGTGTGTGGTTGTGTGTGTTTCTTTGTGTGTATTTACTTGGCTGGTTGAATTGGTCTTCATTCATTCTGTTTTTTTTTGTTTTTTTTAAATAAATATTTTCATGTTCTAGGTGTCTTCTATGAAACTGAGCATCTATTTTCAGTGTAATCTTGCATGCGAAAGGATGCTGACACAAACAGATGAACAAATGAGGAAGCATGAAATGAAGAACATTTTTGTTAAATGTGACAGAAAAAGCTGCTTCACAACAAACTTCAAAACTATTTGGTCCAGTTTTCACGCGCCCGTAAAGCTTTGCGAAACACCTTTTTTGCTATTACGTTTATGTAGAAAGTTCAATCATTTTGATGTTATTCCAACATCCAGGAAAAATTCGGTTAAGTCATATTATATTATATTATATTATATTATATTATATTATATTATATATGTCTGTTTGAGTTATACACATTGCTTGAATTCCGTTGTTTGCTATCGATTCCGATGTTGAATTTGATGTAGATGCAATTGCAGTGATCCATCTTATTTGAAATACAATAAACAGTTGTGTTTCAGTGTCATTACGATCATGATCGTCGTTGTCGTCGCCCCCCTTTTTCTCTTCTCTCTTCTCTCTCTCTCTCTCTCTCTCTCTCTCTCTCTCTCTCTCTCTCTCTCTCATTTTTCTCTAAAGATTGGCATTGGGAAAAGACAAGAAACCAACTCCGATGATAAAGGAAATATTTTTGATAAAAAATAAAGGGGACTTCCCACGATTTCTCTCACACAATGTGAGAAATCGTGGGGGCGCCCCCCCCCCCCCCCCCAATCCCCCCCCAACAAATACTGGCAATTGAGAGTAAACGTGGGAGGGGAACGACCACGATTTCTCGCAATCCCACGATCTCTCTCAAAGTGAGAGAAATCGTGGGACTGCGAGAAATCGTGGGCGTACAGACCCTGTTCTATTTTCATTGCTCAAAGAAAAAGAAGGGGTCCTTTCCTCTCAGTCTAAGATCATCATCTTAGATGAGTTTCAGTTTCAGTTTCAGTAGCTCAAGGAGGCGTCACTCCGTTCGGACAAATCCATATACGCTACACCACATCTGCCAAGCAGATGCTTGACCAGCGGCGTAGCCCAACGCGCTTACATCTTAGACGAACAGACTATAAATAAATAAACGAACGGGGTCATTTCCAACCAAGGGGGTCAACCTTGACCAGCCACAAGTGATCCCGATGGTCATTTCAGGCTAGGCAGGACCCCCCCCCCCCCCCCCCTCATCCCCAGCCCCCCGCCCCCCCCCCCAAAGTAGATTGAGGCTGTTACACCGGGTTTGGAACCCAGACCCTAACGGACACTGTGTTGGCAGATGGGAGTCTTGACCATTCCGCTACTTACCTCAACTGATAAAAGTCAAAGCCTTATCTTGACATGGACACAAACAGCCGTAAACCTCTCTTTG
>NC_134883.1:14677809-14682809 GCF_041734735.1 Babylonia areolata
GGAAAAAAAGAAAAGAAAAAGAGTGTGAAAATGAAAGAACACAGCGTGCTTTATTTCATTTTGTTTTATCTATCATTGTTCGCATCCTGTACAGACATAGACATACACATAAATACACATACAGATACACAAAGACCCACAGGCACACGCACACACACACACACACACACACACACACACACACACACACACACACACACACACACACCATGTTCTGGAAGCTGGCCCTTGTCTGCTGGGCGCCTTTCGCGGAGAGCTGCTAAGTCCACATTGTAGTGAGCTAGCTCCTTGGCGACCAATGCAGTTCTTCTCTCTGGTCTGTCTGCCTTGATATTATCCAGCAGAGTTCTCACGTTCCATGTGCAAAGGTTGAGCACCGTCACTTTCTTCTTCGATTTTGTTTGTTGACCGCTATGAGGGATCCCCACCAGCCACGGCAAGCTGGCCAGGGAGAAGTGAAGCAGGCAGTGTTTGAGGCACCTTTTCTAGCCCCTTCCTTCATGGAGGTGAGCAGAGCGATCCTAAAGAGGGCTGCTCAGACACCCAGGGGGCTGCCGAACTCCGCTGCTGCTTCGGGCCAGTAGAGAGCGACCCTATGCTCTGTGTGCAGGTTTGTGACTGCAACTTCCTGTGTATCCGCACCTGCTGCTTCGCCACTGACCTGCGCGGTGTAATTTGAAGTCATGACTTGCGCTTGACTT
The DNA here is from genome assembly GCF_041734735.1 of Babylonia areolata. Taxonomy (NCBI): domain Eukaryota; kingdom Metazoa; phylum Mollusca; class Gastropoda; order Neogastropoda; family Buccinidae; genus Babylonia; species Babylonia areolata. The sequence continues at coordinate 14,678,511 of NC_134883.1, forward strand.
ATATTAAGTTGAGGGAGATTTGTGCAGGTCATCAGCCTCACTCTCTCGCCCCGGCCTATGTGGAGTCAGTGGCAAGACATAGTCGAGACGGCTGGAGATAGGTCAGGATGCAGTGGATGGCCAGCAGTGTTTTGCATGTGTCTCACTGCGCCCTTTTAGCGTTCCACGGCGCATTGCTGAAAATCGCCTTTCTGCCCGTTGAACCGATGATGGTTTCTTCCGCGCAGTCCGCCAAATCCAGGCTTCACACTCTAGGCAGACAAGCCCTAAATGTCGAGGGTCCACGGCAGTTCTTGCGGCGTGCTCACAAGTCTCCCTCGTTGGCATCCTCATTCGCCATTGCAGCCGTTGGGAGATGTCTCCTCTTATGCCTGTTCCGCCCATTGGGATGACCTCTTTGTATCTGACCCATGCATGAGGTCTGGTTCGTGGGCGCCAGGGTGTATCCACACACCGGCGGGCCATGCGTGCCACACGTTATGAATAGGGGGCCAGCATCCACCTCCCTTTATCCAACTTTAATGATGTGCCAAATCCGGCAGAGACTATCCCTCTCCAGGTCGGATTTTAATGTTAGGTTTACTCCCCACATGCGGCAGGTAGTACTGGGAAACATGGTTACCAGTAGCAGAGAAGAGCCTCTGACTTGAATAAGTTTTTAAAAAAGAAAGAAAGAAGTATCAATGATAATAATAGCAGTCTGCTGGTTAGTGCTGCAGCCGACGACTTTGGGAAGTGAAGGAGTGCTCAGCTGGCTATGAAAAGTTCCAGCTTGAAGAAGGCATCAGGGCATGCGGACTGATCCATATACGCTGCAGAACATCTGCTATTGTGGACTACAGATGCCTGACCTACGCACAGACCCCCAGTGCGCTGGAAAAAGACTGATACAAGGACTGTGCAGTGAGAATGACTGACAACACACACACACACACACACACACACGCGCGGGGGGAATGGGGGGGGTGTGGGGGGGGGGGGGGAAGGAAGAGAGAGAAAAAAGGGGGGAGGGGAGGGCGAAGAAGAAACGAAAAAAAAAAAGGGGGGGGGGTGGTTGGGGGGAGTGTTATCAGTTCGGATATTCGATACAGACGGGCGCAATAGCCGAGTGGTTAAAGCGTTTGACTTTCAATCTGAGGGTCCCGGCTTCGAATCTCGGTAACGGCGCCTGGTGGGTAAAGGGTGGAGATTTTTTTCCATGATAAAAAAAATAAATAAAGAGAAGATAGACAACCTCATGCAGAGATATGATAGGCACTAATGACATGAAAAAATACCTGTCCATGAATGTTTCTGTAATATAATTGCGACGATGACCGTAAGATTTTCGACATTTCTTGATATAATGCTACTACGAATATCACAACGTTAAAATGTATTGCATTGTATTACACTGGGTCAGTGATTTATATATGTGCAACTTAACACTAACAACAAACAAACATAAAAAAAACCACCACCACCACCAACAACACACACACACACACACACACACACACACACACACACACACACAAACACAAAAAAAAACCCGGCTCCCCACCGAGTTCACTTTCGTGATACGGTTGAATTTGTATTTCTCGGTTTTTGTCACAACAGATTTCTCTGTGTGAAATTCGGGCTTCTCTCACTAGGGAGAGCGCGTCGCTACACTGACAGCGCCACCCATTTTTTTGTATTTTTTCCTGCGTGCAGTTTTATTTGTTTTTCCTAACGAAGTGGATATTTCTACAGAATTTTGCCAGGAATAACCCTTTTGTTGCCGTGGGTTCTTTTACGTGCGCTAAGTGGATGCTGCACACGGGACCTCGGTTTATCGCCTCATCCGAATAACTAGCGTCCAGACCACCACTCAAGGTCTAGTGGAGGGGGAGAAATTATCGGCGGTTGAGCCGTGATTCGAACCAGCACGCTCAGATTCTCTCGCTTCCTAGGCGGACGCGTTACCTCTAGGCCATTACTCCACAAATAATCTGTTGTGTCTGGTTTTTAAAATCCTTCTGGCAATTTAAAGCATAGATTTTTTTAATATTTTATTTTATTCTATTTTTTTCAAATTTACATTTGCATAAGAAGAACTTCGCAAAGACTGTAAGAGGTAGACTAAAGGAATCTTGGTAGAAGTCGACTTTACAAGAGCTCAAAGAAGCAACGAGTCGAGCCACAGGCTTTTCTTCAGGCAAATGTTTATCGTGACGCGAAATCAAAATGACGTCACGAGACGAGACGTCGTCATCAGGTTTATGAGTGGCGTGTCCCATCTGTGCCTGAAAGACAACTGCCATCACTCTTTGCAGCGAGACTATTAATTATTATAATCAATTATGCGTCCTGTTTAAGACTTATTTGAAGGAAATGGAACTCAGATACTTCTGAGTCGTTGGACGCGTAAGACAACTGAAGGAAGGCGCTCCACAGTCCACGTCCTTAACTCACTCAGTACGGCCAGTCCTCTCTTCTCCTCTACACGGACCCCTCGGATGTCCAGTGGGTGTCTCAATGATCCAACCTTTAGCTTCCGTCGTCAGAATTGTGGTATCTTTGTCAACATTCACCTCTTCAGTATAAGAGCCTTCCGCTTGCAATATTTTGATGGTGGTAATTGGGGTGAAACGCTGTTAACGTTGTCTCTTTCGCCGTTCGTAGGGAGAGAGTTAAAGCAGTAAGCTGGTGTTATGTCACTCGTCGTCTGTCGACAAGTCTTATAAGTCTCTCTCTCTCTCTCTCTCTCTCTCCGCTGTTTGCTGCCAGAAAATTAAACCGATAACACGAATTTTATCCTCACTTTTCAAAGGAATGATTTTCTTCTTTATTTATTTAAATATTTTCTTCATAGAAAGGTTTCAAAAGTAGAACAATCCTTTGAACTGATGAGATCACCGGGGACTAGGACATTCACGAAGCTGTCCCCTTCAGTGGTACGGACAGAGCGGCGCTGTCAAAACTGTCCCAGCAGCGCTGCCAACCAGGATGTTCGACGTTTTTACATCCAAACTGAAGAAGACTAGATGGGCGGTGGCAGACATATTGATCTCATCTCGGGCTGTAGATCACGTGGGCGAGACTGAGACTCCTGGGGTGGGAGGGAGGGGGAGTGGGGTGGGGGGGGGGAACAAAAGGAACAAAAATCCGATCAGCAAATTAACGGTGACGGGGGTGTCGCGCGCGCGCCACGACGGAGGGGGGGGGGGGGGGGGGGGGGGAAGAAGAAACGGGTTTGAAAATAGACATCAAAGGGATGGGGAAGGGGGGTTGGGGGGGTTAGAGAGTCTTGGTTCGAATGAAGGCGTGGTGAACCATGACTGCTTGTCTGTCCTGACTCAGCATACCTTCTACCAGCATGTCACTGTTTCGCTTACTATGTTGTAGTTGTTGTGCTTAGACTGGTTCTTTGAACGAAAACCACTGGAACCGGTAATATTAACTTGACCAACGTTATACGAAGAAATAAAATGACTCTGTGTTGTGTGTGTGTGTGTGTGTGTGTGTGTGTGTGTGTGTGTGTGTGTGTGTGTGTGTGTGTAAGAGAGAGAGAGAGAGAGAGAGAGAGAGAGAGAGAGCAAGCTTGGCTTGCAGCAACACGCGGTGTGATGTGTGGCCATGAGAGAGGAGTTGAGTGCCGCGTGCTTGAGGATGATGAAACAAAAACAAGCTGTCATGCACCAACCAGGCTCCTCCCCCCACCCCCTCCGCCCCCCCCCCAATCCCCTCCCCTCCGTCTCCCCCCCCACACCCCCCACGTGACAGGAAACAAACAAACAAACAAACAAGCCCCAAAGTAGCACGCCAACATATTCCGGCTCACCCACCACAACCACCACTTCGCCCTTCCTCTCTCCAGAACATCACCCACAACGACCCCCCCCCCCCCCCACTCCCCCCGTCCCCTGGCCCTCACCACTACCACCACCACCCAGTCCCCCCTCAACATTCCCCCCCGCCCACGTCCCCCGCCCCCCCGCCCCCTCAAGTCCCTCTGCCCACCCCCAAATTCATCACATCACCTCCACACTCCCACAAAACACCCCATCGCCTCGCTCGATCCCTTCTAGCTCGTTTCCCTCGTTCACTGACGGGATGCGTGACGCACGGAACAATATGCTCGTGACGATAAGGCCAACACGCAACAGCAGCAACAGCAACAACAAGTCAAACAACAACAACAGCAGCAGTAACAGCAACAGCAGCAGCAGCAGCAACAACAATAACAATAACGACATGTGACGTGCCGAAAGAAACTTTAATTTTTTTTTTAACCTTCTTTTTTTTGTTTTTTGCTTCGCTCAGTGCCCCCAAACT
>NC_134883.1:14685309-14692809 GCF_041734735.1 Babylonia areolata
GATTCGGGGAAAGATAGAGGAGGGCTCAGTCATACATTCCATGTGTTGTGATCAGAAATCTACGAATTTGACCAACAGTTCATGTTTCCTTGGGAAAATGTAAACTGACTTTCTAGCTACGCTGTGTGATTAGAATATACATTCATTTATTTTCCGTTTGGATCAGCATTTTATAGGGGGCGTGGGGGCGTTTACCTTTTTCAATATTATGGTTCGAGGCTTTCCTTGGGCTGCCTGTTGTCGTTTTCGGAACACGAATGCGGATGTTCACAGGCATGGACGCTCCAGAATCTGTATGTCACACTGTCTGTCTGTTTGTTTGTTTTTCTCTGTCTCTCTCGCTCTCTCTTCACACACACACACACACACACATTTTCACCAAACATACACACACACACACACACACACACACACACACACACACACACACACACACACACACACACACACACACACACACACACACACACACAGCGCAGCTATAAGACGACCGGTTCCATTTCCTGAATTAACGCATAAACTACTGGAATTGCTCGGGTCCAGGTTATTTAGATTTTTTTGTTTCTTCTTCTTTTTTTTCTTTTTCTTTTTTTCAAAATGGGTCCCCAAGAAGTACTGATCAAACCGGAAGCATAAAACTCAACGCCGGCGCACAGATGGCTGTGAACGGCAGACGGAAAGTGGTGGTCGAGAGAGAGAGAGAGAGAGAGAGAGAGGGGGGGGGGGGGAGGCGGACGGGGGCATTCATCTGGCAAAGAGCTGTTTTCTTAGCGCAGCCAGTGACTATGTCAATAAAACGACCCGGAGTTCTCAAGCTTTTGAAAAAAAAAAAAAAAAAAAATCTTCCAAAAGAAAAATTAACCACGTACCCCCATTACCCCCCTCCCCCCAAAAAAAGCACACACCAAAAAACAACAACCAACAACACAAACAAACATGAAAAACAGATTAATAAAACGGCCCGGAGTTCTCAAGCTTTTGAAAAAAAAAAAAAAATCTTCCAAAAGGAAAATTAACCACGTACCCCATTACCCCCCTTCCCCCACGTCCCCCCCCCCCCACCTCCCCCCAAAAAAAGCACACACCAAAAAACAACCAACAACACAAACAAACATGAAAAACAGAATAATAGATAAACTAGGAGCAAAAATGGGAGAAAAGAATCATCTGTATGGACTGATTTATCAAATATCTTCCTTGCTTACGTATAAAAGTCATGGGAACACACACACACACACACACACACACACACACACACACACACACACACACACACACACACAAAGCGCCACAATCAGAGTAGACAGGGTATTAAAAAGAAGCAATGGATATAAACCAGTTAAGTAAAATACACACAGGAACAGACTAAACAGAAGGGGAAACAAGCAAGCTTACTTTGCCAGTGTTATAAACATTTAATAACAGTTGTTTCATGTCGTGTTTCAGGCTGCAAAACCACTGCATGTAAAACAAAACACAAAAAAAACCACAACCCCCCCCCTCCCCCCCTCCCCGCGCCCCCCAAACAAACCAAACGAAACAAACAAACGATAAAATAAAATAAAATAAAATAAAATAAAACACCAAAAAAGCAAACAAACAAACAAAAATAACAACAACAAACAACAACAACAAACAACAGAAGAAACACATACACGGACAAAGGAATAAACCAGTAGATGAATGACAACCTGGACGCCTTCCCCCCCACCTCATCATGCTTATTCATTCATAACCAACAGATGAAATAATAACCGAATGCTCTCTCTCCATCTCATCATACAGGCAGTCCCCTCTCCACGTGGCCCTGGAGACACACACACACACACACACACACACACACACACACACACACACACACACACACACACAGAAGCCCCATGTAACGCGGTGTGAATAAGTTGTGCGCAGCTCACGCGCGAAGCGACACAAAGTCATCTTGTAGTGATTAGTCGCCTCTTGTACATGGTGGCGTTCATCTATGATTAAGATGATGAAACACTCCTCCACGCCCCTCTCCCCCCCCCCCCCCACCCCCCCCCCCCCCCCCCACACACCTTCTCCACTACTTCCCTCCCCGTCACCCACAGGCTCGCGGACTCCCCCCATCTTCGTCTCATCCCCTCTCCTCCCGCCCGACAAATGAGAAGCCACTCCATTAATTATCTATGTTTTTTTTAGGCCATGATGGCTCATATACTTTTGATTCAAACACTAGCATGTCTGTCTTATCCCCTGTTTGGCGCTTGCGGGCGTGTATGTGTTTGTGAAACATTGTGCGCGTGCGTGCGTGCGTGCGTATGCGTGTGAGAAAAAGAAGAAGAAGCAGAGAGAGAGAGAGAGAGAGAGAGAGAGTACGTACGTGTGTGTGTGTGTGTGTGTGTGTGTGTGTGTGTGTGTGTGTGTTTAAGGACATTCAACAGTATACGTACGTGGGTATTCAATACAAGGTACAATAATAATTGCAATTAGGAAACCTGCACACAAAAACGAAATCTAAACAGGTAATCCAAACAGTGTCACAGACAGACAGATACATTTCCACTCTAACACACTCACGAAAACAAAACAAAAATTCAATTCCACAAAAAAAATTTCACGACACTACCCAGCAAAAAAAAAAAAAAAAAAAAAAAAAAAAAATCTTTTCAACAGACCCCTATCTCCAACGCTTAAGATCTCTTTACGAGAAAGAACAAAATCGTTCCAAGCAATCATGCAGCCCCACGATCTCCTCAGTGTAGCTAGCTAGCGCTTCTCAAAACGTTAGCACATAAACCTCCGAAACATCGGATTTTTAAAAAAAAAGAAAACGACGCACACTTAAAAGTGCAAACCTAGACGGGGAGAACAAAAAGAAAAAAAGTTTCCAACGAATGTTTATTTTAACCACACACACACACACACACACACACACACACACACACACACACACACACACACACATAGGGCAGCTAGAGGATCAATTCCATTTCCTGCATCGAGTCGTAAACCACTGGTAGAGCTGTGAAACAAATCCACGTGCTTTTAAAAAACGGGTCCCAGGAAAAGCGGATCAAACCGTAAACATAAAACTCTCCGGATGGCAGGCGCCGCAACTCTTTCAGTTGTGTTGTGGAAGGACAGGTTTCCGGAAGGGTGGCCGACAGAGGGAGCTGTTTTCCTGGCGCGTCCAATCGTCATCACGAATATAAGAATCAAAACAAAAAGAACAACAGTTAAAATCTTCCACTTGAAGAGTGAAATCAACGTGACGGCAAGGAAATGAAAGTTAAAAAAAAAACAACAACAACAAAAAACAAAACAATAATCATGAATGAATCTTCAGTCATAGAAAATAATGATGTACACTGATTAATTAGCACGGATGGAGCGCCACGCACAGGAAAAAAAAAAAATAAAGAGATTAATGGGTTAATGAATAAATAAGTTAACAAACAAACAAACCTTTACCAGTGGACGGTTTATCAAATATTTTAGCGGTAACATACCGATCGTAGCGACCGTAACACGACTTTCTGTCTGTATCTGTGTGGTTCGTTTATTAGTCATTGTCAACGTAAGCCTGTAGCTTAAATATGACGTCGTATGACTGCTGTGAAAGAACTTGATAACAAGATCGACTGTATCGTATGGTCTTGGCCTTTATCATTCATTGATATATTTAAAGATGACTTTGATATGAATTACCAACCACGAAGTCGGGATGAACTATTAAAAAAAAAAAAAAAAAAAAAAAAAAAAAAAAAAAAACTGATCGAAGAAAGCAAAACGGAAAACATGTTCATGTCTTTCCTTTCCTAGAATCTTTAAGAAAACGAAGCGCTGTTTATTTTGATCGATTCGCTTGTCACCCTACAGTGTGATCCTATGGATCTGATTGGTTATTGATCAATGATGTGGAGACGCACCAGTCACTTCAAAATATCTCGAACAGAAAGCTGTGGCAGATTTAGGGAGTGCTGCTTGAAGATTCCGAATTAGCACCTGTAAACTATCCGTTGTTGTCATGTTCCCATACAGTTTCAGTTTCAGTTTCAGTTGCTCAAGGAGGCGTCACTGCGCTCGGACAAACCATATACGCTACACCACATCTGCCAAGCGGATGCCTGACCAGCAGCGTAACCCAACGCGCTTAGTCAGGCCTTGATAAAAAAACAAACAAAAAACAACAAAAAAAACAAACAAAACAAAAAAACAAACAAAAAACAACAACAGGGGAATAAGTAATAGATAAGCTTACATAAATAAATAAATAAATGAATAATAATTATAATATAGAAAAAGGTAGTAGTAATAATAATAGTAATACTAATAAAATGATTAAAAAAATAAATAAATAAATAAATAAATAAATAAAATAATAAATAAAAATAATTAAAAAAAAAAAAAAAAATAAATAAGACAACAATGGTGATAAATAAGCGAATAAATGTAAAACATGAAGACACACATTCACACACACACCCACACATGCACAACAGAAATCCACCAAACATGCAACCATACAACCATACAACCCATGACCAAACTGACGCAACCTGTATTGCTTGACCATGACAACCGCCGCTGTCTTAACGATCACAGCTCACGCTGTCCTTTCCTACCTCATACCTTAGGAAACAGACTTCATCGCAAACAGAACAGCCGTTTCCGAAGCAGGAGAAACTAAAATCTGACTGAAGAACATCACGTCATTGTCTTCAGTGTCACAAAGTTCATGCAGTTCTTCACTTTGACTTTGATGTGACACGTTGACAGGCATCCACTTCTGGCATAAAACGTCAGTGGATGAAAAGGACACTCTGTGTGTGTGTGTGTGTGTGTGTGTGTGTGTGCGCGCGCGCACGTCTCTTGGGTCAGTGTTTGGGCTTGTAGACGTCTGGAGAAGATTATTGAAATCTTCAGTTGATATTGGTGAATACTTGGTTGTTTTTTTTTTTTCTGCGTTTGTGGGCAACAACGCTCCCCTTCACTTGTATCTACAAGCGGGCTTTTTCGTGTATGTATGCATGGAGTCGACACGATGTAAATACAATGTAAATGAATGAATGAATAACTGTCATGAATAAAAACAAAAACAGAAACCCTCAAGGCTCATAATCCCGATTGCGGAAAACAGCTGCTCACCACTACAAGACCATGGCCACGTCCGTGAACAAGTGTTCACCCCACTGTCACAGCACTGCGGGATGGGGGCTAAGGCAAACACCGTGGTGACAGGAGAAATTGTTAACAAAGGCAGTGATAACAACTGCCCTTTCATCTGTGACCATCGCTCGTCATCTGACCATTATCGCCACACAGCTTGGAGCATTCGCTTTTCCGTCGCTTACTGAGGCTTACGCGACCGTTATTTTGTTGATCTATTTCACTTATTTTTCAGTCACTGTCTTCATACAAACCTGGGTGCCCAAGACTCCTTAAGGGTTGATCAGTCCATTGGGGTTTATGTTTTGGTCAGGCATCATCTGCTTTTTTTCTTTCTTTTTTCTTTTTTAAGCAAATGTGATGTTGCGTATATGAATCACTCCGCACGCTTTGACACATACTTGAAACTGAAACTGAACTCATGACATGGGTTTGGGATCTGTAACGAGCGCATTCAAATTTCTGCATGAGTATACATACGAAGGGGATCAAGGCACCAGCCGGCCAGTCGGCGCCATGTCTTTGTTGACCAATGAGATGGAAATAAAACAACAACAGAAAAAAAGTCTCCTTCCTTAAGTAACCCACTTGGGCTCCGAACACAGGATCGAAACCCAGGTGCCAGTTGCATTGCTTGGTTCTAACTTTTTGACAGTTACACGTGACTAAATGACGTACGTTGACCGAACTACGCCATTAGTCAGTTACATACTGCACACAGTTAGTAGCGGGTTATGACCATACTGGGCTCATCCGTCCGAGCAATACAACTGGCTCCAGTGGCAGGTCCCCCAGTCTAACGCCTTGACCACGAGGCTGTCAAACTCCCACCTCCACTCCCTTCCTGTTCTATTTCTTCTCTCTTTCTCTCACCGCTTGTCCACCCCTCTCCCCGATCCAAAACTGATCCGAAATACAAGGGGGGAAAAAAGAAAGGGGGTGGTGGGGGCTGATTTTTTTTTTTCTCTGTTACCCAGCTCCACTGAAACCTGCAACCTGGCAATTCACGCTGCAATGAAATATTTAATTGTGTTGTCAGTGAATCTTCTGAAGTGTTCAGTCACTGGTGTGTGTGTATATATATATATATACGTGTTTCTGTCTCTATCTCTTGTATATATATATATATATATATATATATATATATATATATATCTGTGTGTGTGTGTGTGTATGTGTGTGCTGTTCACGATGCGTGGATGGTGACTGTTTCTTCGTGGTCGATTTTTGTTTTCTTATGATTGTTGCTTCTGTCGTGTCCCATGTAATTTTGTGGTGTGCCATGAATGATTGTTTGCTGTCTGAATTTTCTTGAGAATTGTTGTTTCTTGATTGAATCACATCCAGCTTTTGGGATTTTCGAGATGCTTCCCTCTGGTCGACGGTACAGAAGTATAAGGACGAAAACCAATCGCTTCGGCAATAGCTTTTCCCCCAAAGCAGTCAATGCCATGTCTCTCGAGCAAATCCAGAGTGATGAATAGAATTGTGCAACCATCAACCATCTACCTAAAGATCTAGTCAACAGCCCCATCCACATGTAATATGCAGCTTTTGTTCAAACGTGCGCGCGCGTGCGTGCATGTGTGTGTGTGTGTGTGAGAGAGAGAGAGAGAGAGAGAGAGAGAGAGAGTATGCACAAGTTTTTATATTGATATGCACTTGTATGTATCCTAATTTCTACTGTATCTGTGTTTGTGTATGATTTATGATTTATGTTCGTATCTTGTTATGTACTATCCCCCCCCCCCCCCCCCCCCCCCAATATTCCTTGTGACAACGGTGCAGTTGGTAATAAAGACATATTCTATTCTATTCTATTTAATTTGTGAAGCGCCGTGAGCCTCTGCGATGGAACAGCGCTATAGAATAGCACTTAATTATTATCATTATTATTATTATTATGACTATTACTACTACTACTACTACTACTCATCTTTGATCGTTATGGCAAAAAACAAACAAAAAACAGCGCTATAGAAGAGCACTTGATTATTGTTATTATCATTATCATCATCACGATCATCTCATCATCATTATTATTATTATTATTATTATCACTCATCTTTTATCGCTATGGTCAAACCGGTCACTGTTGAAAAAACACACAACAAAAAACAACTCATGACCAAAACGCTTTGAAGAACCACCACCCACTATCTGGCCTGTCATTTCCTGTCTGAAGTAGTTGAATAGATTGTTAGATTGTTTGTTCTCAACTGGCTTGAAAAAATAGATTGTTTGTTCTCAACTGGCTTGAAAAAATAGATTGTTTGTTCTCAACTGGCTTGAAAGAAAAAAAAAATCTAATTCCTCAACACACATTTTTTTGTTCTTTCCCTTTGTCAT
>NC_134883.1:14697809-14705309 GCF_041734735.1 Babylonia areolata
TCCCTTCCTTCACTACCCACCCCCCTCCCCTCACCTCCACCCCCACCCCATCTCTCCCTGTTCCTTCCTTCCTTCCTTCTGATTCTGGCCCGTTGATTGAGAGAAAAAAAAAGAGTTAAAAATAACCCCTCAGAAATCTAACGTGACTCCTCTCCTTTCATCTTGGACAGATTCCGGAAGAACCTGAAATCGATTTTGTCTCATACCTTTAGGTGGGGGGGAAGGGAGAGGGGTGAAGGTTGGTGGTGAGGGGAGGTGGTGGTGGAGAATTAATGTTCTCTTCCCAATCGAATCACGAGCAGTTCCGTTTTCTCTTTTCTTTTTTCTTTTTTTTTTCTTTTTTATTCAGCGAGTCTTTGACTGATCCATTGTGGTGTCTTGTCAATCAATGTACAGAGAGCTGACAGCCAGATGAGGAAGGAATTTGACAAGACATGAGGAACCGGAAGTGCTGGCGAGGCTTGCTGGGAGTGGGAGGGGGAAGAGGATGGAAGAGCGGGGTGGGCGGGTGGGTGAGTTAGGTGGGACAAGGTAAGTGGGGGGGGGGGGGGGGGGGGGGAGCAAGTGCGTTGAGGGAAATTGTCTTCGGAGTTATTGTCTTTGGCCTCTTTCCTACTAGCCACGACAGTGCGCAGGTTACTTGCTATGCTTAATTTCGTGGGTTTTTTTTTCCAGTTCTGTAAACAGAAGTGGGGGTGGAGGCATGGGAGGGGGCGGGGGGGGGGGGGGGGGGTGACGGGGGGAACTACCGTGAACTTCTGGACATATAATCATACGTTTGACGGTATTCATTAAAAACAAAAAAAATCTATTTATCTATCTATTTATTTATTTATTCATTTATTCATTCATTTATTATCTATCTAGAATGATTGATTCATTCTATCATTTTTCATAACAACAAAAATTTTGAGGGTGAGAAAATCATCACTTGTCTTATGCATGCAAACACACATACATACATACATACATACATACATACATACGTACATACGTAAGTTGCACGTACGTAGGCACACACACACACACACACACACACACACACACACACACACACACACACACACACACACACTCACTCACTCACTCACTCACTCACTCACTCACTCACTCACTCACACGCACGCACGCACACACACTCACACACGCACACACACATACGCACACGCGCGCGCGCACACACACACACACACACACACACACATACACACACACTTTTGTGTATATGAACACTCGCGTGCGTTTTGCTTTTTTGTTTCTTCGATACCCCCGAAAGCGGAGTGTGGCTGCCTACATGGCAGGGTAAAAACAGTCATACACGTAGAAGCCCACTCGTGTACATAGTCAGTGAACGTGGGAGTTGCAGCCCACGAACGCAGAAGAAGAAGAAGAAGTTTCGATAGTATGTCCGATGAAGAAATCAGATACCTGCCCCACGCCCAAAAGCTGAGAACACAGGGCAGGACTGCAAGGAACCCCACCAGCGGCACTAAGCGCCACAAAAGAAGGGTTGTTGACAGGTACGCTTATGTTCTACCCTGACGGCGAGGCTCTGACATGCCAGACAGTTCAGCTTTTTGGTCACCATCGTCATCGGGAGGACAAAATAAATGAAATCAATAAATAAACCGGAGGAGGCGTATTAGGGATGTACTTTTTGATATTGGATACTTTTATAGCTCCCATAGATCCTCCCTCCCCCCCCCTCCCCCCCACTCCAAACGATTTATAAACACGATCTCATTTACTTTCACACCAATTTGCCAACCTGGGGTAGAGCTGAACTTAATTAAACAAGGGGCTCACTTATCTCACTCATGATGAGCTGTGTTGAGTGAACACCACGTTCCACTGTCACCAACAGCACACCGCTAAAGACACAAGACCAGAAACGGACATGAGAGACGCAATCTGATGACCAACACAGGCCGATGCAGACGAGGGATATTGCAGACTATGATCTAGGAATAGTGTGTGTGTGTGTGTGTGTGTGTGTGTGTGTGTGTGTGTGTGTGTGTGTGATGTCAACATTGCTTTGAGAGGTAGTTTTCAAAATCTATGGAGACATGCTCTAGAAGTGAGTAGTAAATGCTTGTTTTATCGAAATTTCAAAAGTGGATTTGGTAGAGAAAAATATATAAGTCAAATGCCTGATAATTACGTTATCAGCTTCTTCAGATTTCGAAATAGTAATCATAAGCTGGAAATACAAAACAGGGAGACACAAAGGCATACCACGAGAGTTACGGCTTTGTAAGGTTTGTAATGTGTCTGTGATTGGGGATGAATTTCATTTTATAATGGAATGTCACAATTATGATCAGTTACGAAATAGATATATTCCTAAAAAATAATTGTCTCCAAAATCGGTTTTTAATTTTTGCAATATGCTCAAAGGAGGCAAAAAAGTCATTTTAGCTGTAAGTAAGATGATTAGATTTGCAAATGTTGGCTAGCTACACTTTTGGAGTTAAAAGACATTTTTGTTTTCTCAACTGTTATGTGACATTGTTGTGTGTTTGTTTTGGGCAGGAAAAGATTATTTTGCAGTAATCCTCCATACTCCAATAAGAGTGAAAGGATAATCAAAACTTGAACTTGAACTTGGAGGTTGAGTTGTTGGAGGTCCGGGAGGGTTGGGGTGGGGGGGTGGGGGTAGCTCCTCCCAGAGGCTGTGGTCTTTCCTGGTTTGAATTGGTGCTTTCTCCCTGTCTTTAGTGTTTTCCCTATAAAACTTGGATCATTTAACAGTCTGTCGAGGGTCTGGAAAATTTCCTCCTACGCTCTTCTTTCTGTTCCGGAGGTGGTTGAGTTCGTTCAGTGGTCACGTGAAAGATTACTGATGTTCGATTGGTTAGTGTGTGTGTGTGGAGGTGGTTTATTGGTTAATAATAATAATAATAATAATAATGGTATATATATAGCGCTGAATGTTGTGCAGAGGCAAATCAAAGCGCTTTCGCACCAGTCATTCACACGCATGTATAAATCTAAAACTGGAGAAACTGAAGACAAGGAAGAGGCAGGGAAGGGAGGCTGTTTTGGGAAGAGGTGGGTTTTAAGGCCAAACTTGAAAGAGCTGAGTGTGGAGACTTGACGAAGCGAAAGAGGAAGTTCATTCCAACTGCAACTAGTTGGTCAGTTATCATCGTTATCTTTGTTGTCATTGTTATTATCATTATTTATTATTAGAAGTAGTAGTAGTAGTAGTTGTTGTTGTAGCATTGGTAGTGGCAGTAGTAGTATTGTTGTTGTTGTTGTTGCTCTTGTTACTATTCATCGTCTTCGTTTCCCTCTTTTGGTTTTCATAAACCATTTTGAATTTCACGTTTCAAGTTTTGATAGATGCGATATGACACAACGCGGGCACGTCACGTCAGAACAATTCAAGTCAGTTACACCCCCTTGCATTACCTCCAGTGAAATGCGCCAGGACCTTTGCACAGTAAAGAAGTAATGGTGGAGTGATGGCCTGGAGGTAACGCGTCCGCCTAGGAAGCGAGAGAATCTGAGCGCGCTGGTTCGAATCACGGCTCAGCCGCTGATATTTTTCTCCCCCTCCACTAGACCTTGGGTGGTGGTCTAGACGCTAGTCATTCGGATGACACGATAAAGCGAGGTCCCGTGTGCAGCATGCACTTAGCGCACGTAAAAGAACCCACGGCAACAAAAGGGTTGTTCCTGGCAAAATTCTGTAGAAAAATCCACTTCGATAGGAAAAACAAATAAAACTGCACGCAGGAAAAAATACAAACAAAAAATGGGTGGCGCGGTCAGTATAGCGACGCGCTCTCCCTGGGGAGAGCAGCCCGAATTTCAAACAGAGAAATCTGTTGTGATAAAAAGAAAATACAAATACAAATAAAGCAAAGTGTAATTCAACCAGTGTCTGCTCCACACCTTGGCTGAACCATGGCCACGTCCCCTGCCCCCTCCCTCCCCCCCCCCCCTCTCCGCTTGCCTCTACATTGATGATTTCATGAATGCAAAACTAACACAAAGAAGGAGCAGAAATAGTTTGTTTCTGTTTGGTTTCTCATGGAGGTGTCACTGCGTTCGAACAAATCCATATGCGCTACACCAAATCTGCCAGGCAGATGCCTGACCAGCGGCTTTTACCCAACGCGCTTAGTCAGGCCTTGAATGCTTGCGTTTGCATTGGTGTTCTTATCGGAAGGGGGTTTCGACGGGCACAATAGCCGAGTGGTTAAAAGCGTTGGACTGTCCCGGGTTCGAATCACGGTGACGGCGCCTGGTGAAGATTTTTACGATCTCCCAGGTCAACATATGTGCAGACCTGCTAGTGCCTGAACCCCCTTCGTGTGTAAACGCATGCAGAAGATCAAATACGCACGTTAAAGATCCTGTAATCCATGTCAGCGTTCGGTGGGTTATGGGAACAAGAACATACCCAGCATGCACACCCCCGAAAACGGAGTATGGCTGCCTACATGGCGGGGTAAAAACGGTCATACACGTAAAAGCCCACTCGTGTGCATACGAGTGAACGCAGAAGAAGAAGAAGAAAAAGGAAGGGGGTTTCTTTTTCAGTATTTTGCCAGATGACGACTCTTTACTTGCCATGGGTTCATTTTCAGTGTGCCAAGTTTGTTTATGTTTGTTGTTTTTTTGCTTCACACGGGACTTCGGTTTATCGTCTCACTGATATTAACTAGACGCTCAGTTTGATTCTCCAGTCAAAACCAGGAGAAAGGGCGAGAGCGGGATTCGAACCCAGACCTTCACGGACACTGAATTGTTATGCAGATGAGCGTCTTATCCAACCTGCCACCTCCCTCCTAAATTAAAGACGAAACAAAATACAGAAATAAAAAAAAACACCCAACTTTGGTGACAAACCACTGGACTTCAAATGTTGACGCAGAAATAAAATGCACATATTTCCTGATCGTCAGACACACACACACACACACACACACACACACACACACACACACACACACACACACACACACACACACACACACACACACACAGAAGAAGGAAGCACCAAAAACATAAAAAAAAAGAGAGTGACAGGCACAGACCGCACTAAAACTAGCACATCTGCCGTTAAGAACTAAGAAGTAACCGCCGTCTGTCTGGGCCCGGCCCACCACCGCTGACCCAAGTGGACGTCCAAAGCCAGTCACTGAGGTTGACTGACGTCCATTGGCTTGAAGGGGAGCCAAAAGTAAAACGCGGGAACCTCTTCTGCAGTTTTCTTTTTCCCTGGCAGTGTCTCACGCCCAGAGACACACACAGTGAAGCTTGAAATTAGTCCCCCGTTTCGATCTGAAACTGGGGAGGGGGTTGGGGGGGGGGGGTTAGGTTTAATGGGGGGTGGGGGGGGGGGGGGGCGGGGGAGATGGTGGGGGGGATGGGGGGGGGGGGCACTTTTCCTGAGGGAATTTTTATAGTGCTCGCCGACTGCTTTACAACTGCCTGCTGCCTTTAGGGGGGCGGCTACGGACCTTAGCGCACAGTGGGGTGGGGGGGGGGGGGGTTGGGATGGAAATCTGGCCTGGACGCTTCTCTTTCCATTTGTCTCCGACAGCCGGTTTGACGGATTATAAACAGCCCCAGTTTCAAGCACTTCGGCTGTTTTTTCTTTCTTTCTTTCTTCTTTCTTTCTTACTTCCTTCCTGTCTTTATCCACTGGAGTCAACGTCTCTGTGGGTTTCATTCCCGCTTCTTTTAGTAGTAGCGCACTTTGCATTGACTGGTGGTGTAAGACTATTGAGGTACATACCTCTCTCTCTCTCCCACCGTTTTCTTTTCATTCATTTGCAAGGTTTTACCTGTTGAAAGGGTCTCACGTTCACTGAATGTGGCACAGTCTTTCTTTTTCTGATACGTATATACCAAATGAAACAACAAGAGGTTGATTAATGAACGTGAAGAACTATTCATGACTACATGGCTGGCGTCAACACGAAATCATTCGTGGTGAGAGAGAGAGAGAGAGAGAGAGAGAGAGACAGACAGACAGACAGACAGACAGACAGACAGAGTTTCAAACACTTTATTTCTCAAGGATAAAGATTTTAGGCATTGCCATTGCCTAGTCTTTCAATCTGTCCGTGTGTGTTTGTGTGTGTGTTTGTGTGTGTGTGTGTGTGTGTGTGTGTGTGTGTGGGTGTGTGTGTGTGTGTGTGTGGGGGGGGGTTGTGTGGGTGTGTGTGTGTGTGTGTGTGTGTGAGAGAGAGAGAGAGGGAGAGAGAGAAATTGGACACATTAAGAGGTGACCGTTCAGATTTATACTGGCTTACCAGATAAACCAAAGACTTTGGGGGAGTGGGAGAACATAGACCAGCCATTTCACGCTTTTATTTCTCGCCGTCTCAGACGGTCCCGGGAAGTAAGAGCAAATACTCCAGTGAGACCAGAGCAAATACTCCAGTGAGACCAGAGCAAATACTCCTGTGAGACCAGAGCAAAGCAAATACTCCAGTGAGACCAGTTGCGTCAGAAATCGACCAGCCTGTCAGTGGTTGATCATCAGATTGCCTCTCTCATGTCCGTTTCCGGTCGTGTGTCTTTACCGGTGTGCTGTGGAATGGCCCAACACTCGGCTTATATCACAGATTGACATAAGTTTACAATTGGGCCAACAGCAAAGTGAGAGCTGTATTATCAATGGTTTCTCCAGTCAATGGGAAATCGTTTACAGCTTAGTCTTTTGTGAAGGACTATGACTCTCAAACTAGGAGGTAAAATTGCACTGGCTCTTAGTGCTGCAGCCTTAGGGGGTTAGTTAGCCTTTGGGAACCATCCCAACGACGACTGTCCTAAAACCCTCTTGGCCGACAGAGTGGGGATGTAACTTGGGCAAGACACTCTCCACTATAATCAAATTCTAGCCCAAATAGTCGGAACAGCAGTTGCCTCCTCTGCTGTTCTGATGGTCATAGCCGGACACGACTGACTATCATATATATGCTGGTGTGGAAAGATGCAACACCTGTGGGAAGTACTGCGCATCCAGAATCGGCCTCCTCTCCCATATGAGGACACACACCAATAGATAAGGCTGCCTGCCTACTCATCCGTCGGTCCGACGGGAGACTCCATCATGTTGGTGACAGTGGAACGTGGTGTTTATTCAACACAGCTCATCATGAGTGAGATAAGTGAGCCCCTTGTTCAAGTTCAGCTCTACCCCAGGTTGGCGCGCTTGGTGTGCAAGTAAATGAGATCGTATTTATAAAGTGTTCAGAGTTTGCTACACGGGATCTATGGGAGCTACATACGTATCCAAGAAGTATCAAAAAGTACACTCACCCCTACCCCCTCTCTCCAATGCCCCCCCCCCCCACCCCCAGCCCCCCTCCTTCCTTGCGTTACATATACTAACAGTGTACTGTGTAAAGGATTGACTACGGTGACATAATCTGTCTGGAGAGAGAGAGAGAGAGAGAGAGAGAGAGAGAGAGGAGGACGCAGAAAGCAAAGGGATAAATACACATATATGCATACATACATTTACAAACACACACA
>NC_134883.1:14710309-14712809 GCF_041734735.1 Babylonia areolata
ACATGAATAAATCGTTAGTTCCAAAGTGTACATTATTATAATGTTCAGGCAATGGTGCAGACATGAATACGTTAGTTCCAAAGTGTACATTATTATAATTTTCAGGCAATGGTGCAGACATGAATAAATTGTTAGTTCCAAAGCGTACATTATTATTTTTTCATAAGTTACAGGCAATTGTGCAGTGTGTGTGTGTGTGTGTGTGTGTGTGTGTGTGTGTGTGTGTGTGTGTGTGTGTGTGTGTGTGTGTGTGTGTGTGTTGTGCTGTGCTGTGCTGTGCTGTGCTGTGCTGTGTGCTTGTGATTGTTAGATTTTGGAGGAGCGTCACAAGAAAGGTGTGTCAAGTCCCTTTTTTTTATCATAACCCATCCCTCTGACAACCCTTTCTGGGTTTTTTTTCTCAGCCTGACAATTTGCAAAATTGGAGCTTCGAACAATCACCACCTTCCGTCAAAATTTGCTATGTTGCTCACAACTGTTAACTCTCTCCATACGAACGGCGAAAGAGAAGACGTTAACAGCGTTTCAACCCAATTACCATCATCAAAATATTGCAAGTGGAAGGCTCTTATACTGAAGACGTGAATGTTGACAAAGAATACCACAATTCTGACGACGGAAGCTAAAGGTTGGGTCATTCAGACACCCACTGGACATCCGAGGGATCTGTGTAGAGGAGAAGAGAGGACTGACCGTACTGAGTGAGTTAAAACAGGTATTGGTAACCGGTAAAAAGACAAACCTGGACAAGAGAAAAAGGTTTGCAGATGAAGAAGGAAAGAAAGTCAATAGTGAGAGAGGGGAACGAGAAAAGTTTGGTAGGCAAAATGTAGGCATTTTTCTTCCTAACAAAAACACAAGAAGAAGAAGAAGAAGAAGAAGAAGAAAGCCAAGCGTGAGAAATCGGAAGGAAATAAGCTGCTTCCGCAGACTTTGGTGGTGGACGGCGAGGGGGCAGGGGCGGGGGGTGGAATAGCCATTGATAAGGATTTTTTCTTCTTCTTCTCGTTGGCTTTTCACGCCGGCGTAGAGCGATGGAGGAAACGGACATCCATTTTTCTCTCACTGCTTCCCCCCCCCCCACACACACACACTAAAACAGTTTTCTCTCAGTGCTTACCCCCCAATCCCCTCCCCCCACCACACACACTCAAACAGTTTTCTCTCAGTGTTACACCCACTCACCCCTCCACACACACACACACACACACACTCTCTCTCTCTCTCTCTCTCAGTTTTCTCTCAGTGCTTAAGCCCACTCACCCCTCCACACACACACACACACACACACACACACACACACACACACACTCAAACAGTTTTCTCTCAGTGTTACACCCACTCACCCCTCCACACACACACACACACACACACACACACACACACACACACACACACACACACACACACACACACACTCAAACATTTTTCTCTCAGTGTTACCCCCACTCACCCCTCCACACACACACACACACACACACACACACACACACACACACACTCAAACAGTTTTCTCCCAGTGCTTACCCCCACTCATCCCTCCACACACACACACACACACACACACACACACCCTAAAAAACAGACAGTGGTGAATATTTATACCACGAGCGCGCTGAAGAGGAAGTGCAACTGACTCTCTCCGCCGCCGCCGACGCCGCCGCCAGGATTGAAGCAATGCAAATGGATCAGCCAGTGCCACCCAAAGGCAGTGAGAAATTGGGCTGTGTGTAAAGAACACGAATTGACAAAACAATGTTTTTGTTTTTTTTTTTTTTTTTTTTTTTAAATCGATGCTCTGAGTTAGGGGGTTTCCACACCGCATTGATAAAAAAGCTCTTTCCATCTTTTTCCATTGGCTGCAAGTTCGCAAGAACAGCTAGCTATGCGGACTTCTTGAACTCTGCGTCATGGTAGTTGTCGGGTGGCAGAGAGTGTGGGTGTGTGGGTGGATGGCCGCGGGTTTAACGTTTCCGTCAGGTCTTTTCTTCTGCTGACAGTGGTTGCAGAGGAAAGGTGGAGAAAGTGTGGAAATAAAAAAAAAAAAATTATAGAAACTGCCTGGGAGGAAGTGGGTAACAGAAAGCAAGAACTGATAGACAAAAAAAAAGAAAAAGAAAAAAAGTTATTGTGATTAGACGATAAACTAAGGTCCCGTGTGCAGCATGCACTTAGCGCACGTAAAAGAACCCACGGCAATAAAATGGGTTGTCCCTGGCGAAATTCCGTAAAAAAAAAAAAATCCACTTCGGTAGCAAAAACAAGAAAAAGAAAAAAAAGTGCCGGCAGGAAAAAAACACAAAAAAACAACAAAAAAGGTGGCTCTGTCAGTGTAGCGACGCGCTCTCCCTGGAGAGAGCAACCCAAAATCCACACAGAGAAATCTGTTGTGATAAAAAGAGTAATACAAATGCAAATGATTTTCAGCGAACCCATTTGGGCAATTGCTTAATTAACAGAATGATTCCATTCACATATATATGGATGAATTTTGTGTAAT
>NC_134883.1:14715309-14717809 GCF_041734735.1 Babylonia areolata
TTTCATTTCTTCTTCTTCTTCTTAATAATAATAATAATAATAATGGATACTTATATAGCACACTATCCAGGAATCTGCTCTAGGGGCTTTACAAAAAACGCTTTTGTTAATATAAAACATTACATCAATGTTACATACACACACCAAAATGTGACTACACACACACACACACACACACACTGCATACATACATTTTAACATAAATGTGTATCTAACAGCTACCCTAACCACATACGCACACATAGGCAGGCACAAACTTACATAAACACACGCACACACAATACACATTCATATCCATGCATGTAGTTATGTATACACACATAGTCAAGCACAGCTAACGCAAAGGAAGTGGACCTGCCACAATTGAACTTATTATTATCATTATTATTATTATTATTATTATTATTCATTTTTTATTTTTTGAAAAGCATATCTCACTTGAACATTCATTCAGTCTCTCCCACCCTCTCTACTCTCACATCTGTCCCTCTTTCGCTGTGTGTGTGTGTTTGGGGGAGGGGAGGGGGGGCCTGTTTTCTTTTAGTGCATATCTCACTCGAGCATTCATTCAATGCCTCCCCCTATCATTACTCTCTCTCTCCTCCCAAACAAACAAACAAACACACACACACACACACACACACACACACACACACACACACACACACACACACACACACACACACACATTCCATTCCCCTCTCCTTCCATTGCCCTTCTCTCTCTCTCCCTCTCTCTCTCTCTTCCTCCCTCCCTCTCTTTCTCTCTCCCTCCCCCTCTCTCCCTCTCTCTCCTTCCCTCCCTCTCTACCTCTCTCTCGCTCTCTCTTTCTCCACCCCCTCTCTCTCCCTCCCCTCTCTCTCTCCCTCTTTCTTCCTCCCTCCTTCTCTCTCTCTCTCCCTCCCCCCCTCTCTCTCCCTCTCCTCTCTCTCTCTCCCTCACCCTCCTCTCTCTCTTTTCGACTTTTTATCAGCTTGTCTGATTCTGTAGAGATTTTCCAGCACGCGAGTTCATATTATAACAATGTTCTTACGATTGATATGTTTATCCAGATTGTACCCTCCGACCCCCCAACACCTCCCACCCACCCCCGACCCCCGACCACACCAGACCCTGCCCCCCCCAACACGTCCCCCCCCCGACCCCCGACCACACCAGACCCTGCCCCCCCAACACCTCCCCCCCCCCCCCGACCCCCGACCACACCAGACCCTGCCCCCCCAACACCTCCCCCCCCCGATCCCCGACCACACCAGACCCTGCCCCCCCAACACCTCCCCCCCCCCGACCCCACCAGACCCTGCCCCCCCCACACCTCCCCCCCGACCCCCGACCACACCAGACCCTGCCCCCCCCACACCTCCCCCCCCCGACCCCCGACCACACCAGACCCTGCCCCCCCCCCACCTCCCCCCCCGACCCCCGACCACACCAGACCCTGCCCCCCCAACCCCCCCCTCCCCCCCTTTGTTTGTATAATGGCCTGAGGCCGATGTACAATAAACCATTTCTCTTGTCTTGTCTTGTCTCTCTCTCTCCCCCTCCCTCTTTCCCCCCTCCCTATCTCCCTCTCTAATCCCCCCTCTCTCCTCTCTCCCTCCCTCTCTCTCTCTCCCTCCCTCCCTCTCTATCTCTCTCTCTCTTTTCCCCCCTCTCTCTAGCCCTCTCTCTCATTCTCTCTCCCTACCACTCTCTCTCCCTCTCTCTCCCTCCCTCTTCCTCCCTTCCTCTCTCTCTCATTCTTTCCCTATATCTCCCACCCTCTCTCTCCCTCCCTCCCTCTCTCTCTCCCTCCCTCCCTCTCTCTGTCTCTGTCTCCCTCCCCCTCTCTGTCTCTCTCTCCCTCCCTCTCTCTCTCTATCCCCCCCTCTCTGTCTCTCTCCCTCCCTCTCTCTCTCCCTCCCTCCCTCTCTCTCTCTCTCTCTCTCTCCCTCTCTCTTTCTCCTCTCTCTCTCCTCTCTCTCTTTCCCTCCCTCTCTCTCTCTCTCTCTCTCTCTCTCTCTCTCTCTCTCTGTTCTCTGTGTTGGTTTTACCTCTTTTATTTGGTTGCTTTGATCGTGAAGAGGGACTGTCCGTGATTGACATGAGCATAATGTATAGATAATTTCGAACTGATCTTGCTGCTGAGCATAAAAAAACAAGAACAACAAAAAAACAACACTATCGCTTGAAAAGCTAAAGGACAACAACAACAACAACAACAACAACAACAACAACAACAAAAACAACAGCAGCAGCAGCAACAACAGCAACAACAAAAACAACAGCAGCAGCAGCAGCAACAACAACAACAACAGCAACAACAACAACAACAGCAGCAACAACAACAACAGCAACAACAGCAGCAGCAACAACAGCAGCAACAACATCAACAGCAACGACAACAACGACAACAACAACAACAGCAACAACAACATCAACATCAACAACAACAACAACAACAAAAACAACTATCGCTTGAAAAGGAAAAGAACGCAACACCACCACCAACAACATTAAC
>NC_134883.1:14727809-14737809 GCF_041734735.1 Babylonia areolata
TGTGTGTGTGTGTGTGTGTGAATAGAATAGAATAGATTTTATTGTCATGAAACCGTAAGGTTTATAAGACACAAGTGCAATGGTAAATAAATGAATGAATGAAAAACACACAATTAATCAATCAGTTAATGCAGTAAATTGCAGCAGCATTCATAAACAAATTTTCCTAATCTTGTTTGTATATATTCATCATCTGTTAGCATCACCTGACTGGCTGTGTATGTGTACGTGTGTGTGTGTGTGTGTGTGTGTGTGTGTGTGTGTGTGTTGTTTTGTGTTGTTTTGTTTTGTTGGGTATACTTCTTGTGTTTGTTTGTTTGCTTGCGTTCTCGTTCGCTTTGTTTTATTCTACGCGTCGTCTTAACAACACTTTGCCCCGTGTGACGAGACATCAGATGCTTCCAAACAAACAGAAAAGGAAGAACGCAAAGACACACCCCGCTTCCCACCTCCCCTCCCCCCTCGCCCCCCCCCCTCCCCCCCCACACACACACCCTCCATCCAACCCCTGCCTCCCCTCGGGCCTCAAGTGAAAGGTGTGATGCAAATGGATGGTGCCAGTCGTTCTCAGGAGAGACCTGGGTGAAGATGACACAGCTGTAAACCTGCCTTTCCCGTCACAATGCATGCCGGTGCTTTGATCGGCAACAAAAACAAAAAAAAAAAAAAAGCAGCACACACACACACACACACACACACACACACACACACACACACACACACACACACACACACACACAAAATCAATATTGATTCTGTTGTTCCTTGGCGTCTTTAGGGAAGAAGAAGAGGAAGAAGCTGTTTGTGTGGTGTGTACAAGATAGTGTGACTGGCAGTTGTGTGACGTTTGAGTTGCAGGGGATCTTTGGAGTTGGTTGATGTCTTTCGAGCCAAATGTGCTGTTGTGTTCTTCTTATTCTTCTTCTGCGTTCGTGGGCTGCAACTCCCACGTTCTGTCGGATATTACACGAGTGGGTTTTTACGTGTATGACCTGTTTTTACCCCGTCATGAAAGCAGCCATACTCCGTTTTCGGGAGTGTGCATGCTGGGTATGTTCTTGGTTCCATAACCCACCGAACGCTGACATGGAGTACAGGATCTTTAACGTACGCATTTGATCTTCTGCTTGCGTACACACACGAAGGGGGTTCAGGCACTGAGCAGGTCTGCACATATGTTAACCCGGAAGATCGGGAAAAAAAAATCTCTACCCTTTACCCACCAGGCGCCTTTACCGAGATTCGAACCCGAGACCCTCAGATTGAAAGTCCAACGCTTTAACCACTCGGCCATTGCGCTCGTCGCTGCTGTGTGAAAAGACAATGTTCCGTTCGTCTGCTTTTGGGAGAGACGGTAGTTCTTTAAATGTCCGCTGTGTGGGGGGAGGTGGGGGGAGGAGAGACAGGTGTGAAGGGGAGGGGTGGGATGTTGTGGGTGGGTATGAGTGTGTGTTGGTTGGGGGGCGTTTAGTGGGTATTTTGATGGGAGTGGCTGTTTTGGTGAGAAAGGGTGTGTGTGTGTGTGTGTGTGTGTGTGTGTGTGTGTGTGTGTGTGTGTGTGTGTGTGTGTGTGTGCTGCCTGTCTGCTTATCTTTCTGTTGTCTGTCTGTCTTCCCCTTTTCGTTCTGTCGCTCCGTCTCTGTCTGTCGGTCTGTCTGTCTCTGTCTCTCTCTTTCTCTTTCTCTCTCTCTCAACTACTTTCATCAGACGACGAACGACTAATTATTTCTCTAGCTCATTATTAAACACAAGCTGTCTATCTGTCTGTCTGTCTGTCTGTCTCTCTCTTTCAGCTACTTTCATCAGACGACGAACGACTAATTATTTCTCTAGCTCATTATTAAACACAAGCTGTCTGTCTGTCTGTCTGTCTGTCTCTCAACTACTTTCATCAGACGACGAACAACTAATTGTTTCTCAAGCTCATTATTAAACAGAAGCTTATGATTCACGCCAGCAATCAGTCATCTCATCAAACTGGATGTGAAGCCACCCATGTTCACATAAGCTGTACATCGTGACTTTTGTCAATGTATTGGATGGTAGCGTAAATAGTCATTTACTTGTTTAATTTTCTTCAATTAATGATATACTATAATTGATATGTAAATTCAGATAATGTCGCCATTTGTGTACGATACTGATTTGTACCTCCTTAACGGCTATTGGCTGTTGTCAATAAGAAATGTGACTGTCTCTCTCTCTCTCATTCTCACTCTCTTTTTTTATTTTTATTTATTCTTCAATGTGTCTTTCTGTCTGTCTGTCCGTCTTTCTTTCTCTCTCTCTCTCTCTCTCTCTCTCTCTCTCTCTCTCTCTCACTCACTCTCCCTCTCCCTCTCTCTCGCTTGTTCAATGAATGAAGAAAACTGGAATTATCCATTTTGTAGTAACTCACTTGAAACCGAAATTCACTTCACTTATGAGTGCCTTAAGTATGAAAACAAGATCTAAGTATTTACAGAATATTGTCAATTTCGAAATTCATAATCTGGAATTTGTGAGAGCTCTAGAAGAGAGTATTTTTGTTTTTGCGAAGTTTCTTTACTATACCTTTAAACTTAGATCCCAGATCTTGAATGCAGTCCAAAATATACAAATGTAATTTTTTTTCTTTTCCTCGTGTAAATAATAATGTAACTGTCGACTGTGAACCCCCATATAAAGGGGCTGTGGCCTATTCAATAAACTAGTGTCAGTGTCAGTGTCAGTCTCTCTCTCTCTT
Organism: Babylonia areolata; assembly: GCF_041734735.1. Lineage (NCBI taxonomy): Eukaryota > Metazoa > Mollusca > Gastropoda > Neogastropoda > Buccinidae > Babylonia > Babylonia areolata. The sequence continues at coordinate 14,730,535 of NC_134883.1, forward strand.
TCTTTCTCTCTGTTTCTTTGTCCGCCTGTCTGTGTATGACTTCAGTTCCGTGGTTTCAATCCATACATACATCGACTTTTAAATAAAACAAGGAAGGCTCACGTTTTACGAGCTGGCAAATGTAATGTGCTTTTGACATTCTTTCCCCCCACCGCCCCCCATCCATCTCCCCCCCCCCCCCCCACACACACTCTTTCTCTCTCTCTTTCTCTGTCTCTCTCTCAAGGGCATTGGAAGAATGGGCCAAACCTAAAATCTAGCGATTAACTCACTCACTCGGCCAGTCCTCTCTTCTCCTCTACACAGACCCCTCGGATGTCCAGTGGGTGTCTGAATGACCCAACCTTTAGCTTCCGTCGTCAGAATTGTGGTATTCTTTGTCAACATTCACCTCTTCAGTGTAAGAGCCTTCCGCTTGTTATATTTTGATGATGGTAATTGGGGAGAAACGCTGTTAACGTCGTCTCTTTCGCCGTTCGTATGGAGAGAGTTAAGCCCAGGGAGGACTTGACTGATCCAGGCAGTTACATGGATAAGCACTGTGTGTGCATGTGTGTGCGGGGTGGGAGGTTGGGGCGGGGTGAATTATGTGTGTGCGCGTGAGTGCTTGTGTCTGTGAGTGCCTACGAATATGCTATCTTTGAAACCTGGCGGTGTGAAAATTAAGTGTTTATGATTCACGGAATTTTCTCTGCGTTTCATAATAATATATTTCTGATTTCGTTTCACGATGTTTTACGCCATGGTCTTTGCTCACCCTTGTTTGGGGATCGATGTATCTAAAAACAATAAAGATTCGTTCGTTCGTTCATTCTCTCTCTCTGTCTCTGTCTCTCTCTCTCTCTCTGTCTCTCTCTCTCTGTCTCTCCCTGTGCCTACCAGTTATTTGCTCCAGCTTCAAACCGGAACTTGTGTGAGACCTTCAGCTTCAAAGGGAGGAAAACACCAAAATGGATAAAAGCACATCACGCACATGGACATCATTTTCAAACTAGGAACTTGTCTCAACGGATGCAACACGTCACACACAAAGGACATGTTTTTTGTTTGTGTTTTTTTGCCCCATCCAGCTTCAAACCAGGAACGTTTCTAAAAGCGCTTCTTTCCCAAGGACAGTCTCAGCCAGTGCGCTTTCGGGGTCTGTCTTGAGGTTTGGGTTGGAGTCGGCGCCCTAGAATAAAAGCGTACATGTGTTTTCCTTTTGTTTCGTTGTTTTTGATTCGATTTGATCTGATTTGATATGGATACTTATATAGCGCCTATCATCGGTCGGCCGAGACCAAGCTCCGAGCGCTTTACAAACTCGGGGTCATTTGTACAATAGGCTGCCTACCTCTGTAGAGCCGAGTGGTGGCTGCCATTGGGCGCTCATCATTCGTTTCCTCTGTCATTAAATCAGATTTCTGGCACGCACACATGCACACTCAGACAGACATATTTTACGTGTGTGATCGTTTTTATTTACCCCGCCATGTAGGCAGCCATACTCCGTTTTCGGGGGTGTGCATGCTGGATATGTTCTTTGTTCCATAAACCACGGAACGCTGACATGGATTACAGGATCTTTAACGTGCGTATTTGATCTTCTGCTTGCACATACACACGAAGTGGGTTCAGGCACCAGCAGGTCTGCACATAAGTTGACCTGGGAGATGGGAAAAATCTCCACCTTTTATCCACCATGCGCCGTTACCGAGATTCGAACCCGGGACACTCAGATTGAAAGTCCAACGCTTTAACCACTCGGCCACAGCGCCCGTTTTCCTATGTTTTGTTTCCCATGTTTGTCTGTAGGCATGTGTGATTGTGCTCAGTAGGTCAGTGTGTGTGTGTGGAGTGAAAGAAGCCGTGAGAGTGTTTTCATGTTTGGTCAATTCTTGTGCTTACTGTTGCGCGATTTCTATGCCATTGTGGCCGCAAGTGTGAGCCGTGCTACACTCGTGCGTGCACCGCGCGCACAGGCACGCACCCGCGCGCGCGCACACACACACACACACACACACACGCATGCATGCATGGAAGCAAACAATCAATTAAGCACGCAGAGACGGAGAGAGAGAGTGAGAGGGGGAAAGAGGGAGAGAGAGAGGGTGGGTGGGGTCTCTGGGGGTTGCTGATTGTTTTGTTTTTTTTTGTTTGTTTGTTTTTTTCTCCAGTTCTTAATGTCTTAATATTCGAAAAAGAAGACAGGTCAGTTCTGAACTCGTTATCGTAATCGACCATTTAATCAACCTTTTCTCGCCGAGAGACTCACAGATCATGTATTTTTTTTTAGTTGGATTCCATCTCGCTGCGGTATTTATGTGATGAAAAGGTTTGCCGTTTTGGTCAAAAGGTTAATCAAACGATGGTTTCAATGTTCGGTATTGCATTCTAACTGCAGAAACGAGAAAAAAAATGCGAAATGCTTAGAAAAGGTTCATTTATCAAAACTTTCATTCGAGATAAATCATTTGATTGCTCGGATTTAGTCAGAGATGACAAAATAACGGTTTCATCGAGATTAGCTGTTTTTCTTGTGTGTAGTTTGTTGTTGTTGTTGTTTAACAGCCTATTCTGTTCAATCAATGTTATCCATGTGAGTCATTCCAGTGGCGTTGCATCATTGCCTATGATTAATTTCACCATTTTCTATTTTATCAACAACAAAAAACACCACCGATTCAGCTAGCACATAGGCAAAAAAAAAAAAAAAAAAAGTACATAGGAACAAACCATGACACTTCCTCAATAAAGGAAACCTCGGTGAAGTATCCCAGATTGTTCCCCACCTGGAAACGTCCCCGGGGGACAAATTGACCGCTGGAAATGTCCCCCTTACCCTGAAAATGTCCTCCCCTTGTATCCAGTAACGTCCCCTTTGCCAAAAATAAGAAACTCTAGGGAGAGCTGGACAGTACAAGGTCTTCAGAGAAGGACCCCCCCCCCCCCCCCCTCAGTCAACTCCTTACACTCTAAGGGGGCCGGGCTGCACCCATGTCATGACTCCTGGATGACCTTGTATTGCCGCCACATGGAGCGGTGTAAAATGATCAAATGAACTTTTTAAATGCAAATGTGAGGACATGTCATAAGAATTATAGGACAGGCCATCCGTATCTGATCAAACGCGGGTTTAATTTATCTTCTTTGGAACTGTTGCTCATTTCATCATTTAAAAAAAAAAAATTATTATTATTATTTTTTTTGTTTGTTTGTTTCTTTTTTTTGTTTTTTTTTTTGTACGCTTATATTTGACTTCATCAAGTTTTTGCGCCTTATACATATTATTATTAGTAGTAGTAGTTATCAATTTCTCTGCAGATTTGGTCCACCCTTGTCCCTTAAATTTCCGTATTTTTGTTCATTGACAGTCTTTGTAAATCTCTGTCCTTTTCTTGTTGTTGTTGTTGTTGTTGTTGTTGTTGTTTTGTTGTTGTTGTTGTTGTTGTTGTTGCTGTTGCTGCTGCTGCTGCTGTGATTCTTCTTCTTCTTCTCCTTCTTCTTCTGACCACAAGTTGCCTTTCTTTTGTTGCATGTGCTGTGACTGACGTCCCCCTGCCTTCATCAAACAGGTAAGCTTTCACTTGTCCTTGTGTTCGTCTGTGGCGTAACATGTTGTTTGTCAGATTCTTCTTCTTCTTCTTTTTCTTCCTTCCTTCTTCTTCTTCTGCTGCTGCTGCTCCTCCTCCTTCTTTTTCTTCTTCTCCTTCGCCTCCCCCTCCCCCTTCTTTTTCTTCTTCTTCTCCTCCTCTTCCTACTCCTTTTTTTTCTTCTTCTCCTCCTCCATCTCCTTCTCCTCCTCCTCCTTCTTCTTCTCCTCCTCCTTTTTCTTTTTCTCCTCCTCCTTATTCTTCTTTTTTCTCTTCTGCTCCTCCTTCTCCTTCTTCTTCTTCTTTTTCTTCTTCTCCTCCTTCTCCTCCTTCTATTTCTTCTCCTCCTCCTCCTGCTTCTTCTTTTTCTCTTGCTCTTTCTTCTTCTTCGTCGTCGTCTTCGACTTTGACCTTGACTTTGTTTCCTGTTTGCTCCTCCTGCCCCCCCCCCCTCCTTCCCCCACAACCCTTCTTTCCCTGTTCCTGTTCCTTCTGCTGTTTCTTCTTGCTGCATCGAATTCGATCTTCTCGCATTTGTCACATAAGAGCATTGAACACGAGAGTTAGGCGTGATTTATTTTATAATCTAAGAGCTAGGCTAGGATTTGATTTAAAGGCGGGTTGTTGTTTTCTTTTGTTCTTTCGCTCTTTCTCATCCTTTAAAAAAAAAAATCTTTTATTTCCCTCTGTCTGCTCCTCGTTTCGGTCTGATGTCTTTTTCTCCTCTCTCTCCCTCTCTCCCTTTTGATCCCTATGTCTTCAGCTTCTGGAATTATAAATATATATATATATATATATATATAAAAGTTATGGATGCAACTATTTCTATCTGTGTATCTGTGTCCCCTTCTTCTCCGTTCGTGGGCTGCAACAGCCACGTTCACTCGAAAACACGAGTGAGCATTTACGTGTGTGACCGTTTTGTACACCTCTATGTAGGCAGCCGTACTTCTTTTTCGGGGGGATGGGTGCGGGGTGCAAATCGGGTATATTCTTGTTTCCATAACCCACCGGACCTGGATTACGGGATCTTCAACGTGCGTATTTGATCTTCTGCGTGCGTATACACACGAAAGGGGGTTCAGGCACTAAGCAGGTCTGCACATTATGTTGACCTGGGAGATCGGAAAAATCTCCACCCTTTACCCTTTACCCATCAGGCGCCTTGTCCAGGAATCGAACCCCGGACCCGCAGATTGAAAGTCCAACGCTTTGACCACTCGGCTGTTGCGCCCCGTCAGTGTATCTCCGCCTCTGTGTGTGTGTGTGTGTGTGTGTGTGTGTGTGTGTGTGTGTGTGTGTCTGTGTCTGTGTACAGAGAGAGAGAGAGAAAGAGAGAGAGAGATAGATACACACAGACAGACAGACAGACAGATTTTGACATCTCCACAGAACATAACGATTTGCCACAACCCCCTCCACTTTCACTCTCCCCCTTCCAGATCCCCCCCCCCCTACACCACCCCGCTATCCACACACACCCCCCCCTGCACCCCACTCCCCCCCCACCCCCCAAATCCCTACCTTGAAGAGGATGAAAATGTCCCTCAGCTGCTGTTTTGGCAAGGTATATAAAATCCCCAAACCCCTCCCCCCCACACACCCCTACTCCCACTCCAACTTCTGAGCAATAAAGCAACGATGCCAAGCCCTTTTAACCCCAAGAGTTATTTATTTACCCGCACCCGCTGTCCCCAGCTACTGTGCCCATGTCTTTCAGCTTTTATTTGATCATACAGGCGGTGGGGGTAGTGATATTTGGGAATTGGAGGCGGGGGGGTAGGTAGAGGGGGGAGAGGAGGAGGTTGCATCTTGATAATTAAGGCAGCCATTCCATTAGCTGTGTTCTGTGGATCTACATCTATTTCTTATATATATATATATATATATATATATATATATATGTGTGTGTGTGTGTCTGTGTGTCTGTGTGTCTGTGTGTGTCTGTGTCTGTGTGTGTCTGTGTCTGTGTGTATTGTAGTGTGTCTGAATACCGTATTATTGTAAAGTCATTAAATTTTGAGAGGTTTGAAAGCGCTATGTAAATTTATTATTATCGTTAGTAGTAGTAGTAGTAGTAGTAGTAGTAGTAGTAGTAGTAGTAGCGTTGTTGCTATTGTTAGGAGTAGTAGTAGTAGCGTTGTTTCTATTGTTAGTAGTAGTAGCAGCGTTGTTGCTATTGTTAGTAGTAGTAGTAGCAGCGTTGTTGATATTGGTAGTAGTAGTAGTAGTAGTAGTAGTAGTAGTAGTCTGTAGTAGTAGCAGTAGTAGTAGAAAGTCTCTCTGAAAGCGTTTGATATCAACCCTGACTCCTGGGAGGAATCTGCAGTGGACCGTGACAAATGGCGTGCTGCTGTGCACAAAGGCGCCAGGTTGTGCGAGGCCAACAGGACTGCTGCAGCTGTTCAGAAGAGGCAGGCCAGAAAGTCACGGGCAAACAAGCTCCCTGACAATGGTATGCCTGTCTTTGTCTGCCCCAACTGTCAGCGAACATTTCGTGCGCAGATTGGACTATTCAGCCATCTGCGCATTCACAGATAGATTCATGAGCATCCTCCCCCCAACCCCACCACCACCCTCCCCCCATCCCCCAGCTGGATGACAACGATGGTCATCATCGATCTCGATGGACACACACACCACCAGTAGTAGTAGTAGTAGTAGTAGTAGTAGCAGTAGTGGCGTTGTTGCTATTGTTAGTAGCAGTAGTGGCGTTGTTGCTATTGTTCTACACTGTTTCCTTTGAGTCTTTTTGTGTCGTTTTTTCCTCCATGCTGAAGATGCTTTTGGTGTGGGAGGTGTGTTCTTTTTCAGAGAATACACCACGCAAAATTCATGTCTCCCTACTTTTCTTCGTCTTCTTTCTCCCCCTCCTCCCCCTCCTCTTCCTCCTTCTCCTCCTCCCTCTTCTCTTCCTCCTCCCCTTCTTCTCCTCTTCCTCCTCCCCTCCTCTTCCTCCTCCTCCTTCTCCTCTTCCTCCTTCTCCTCTTCCTCCTTCTCCTCCTTCCTCTTCTCTTCCTCCTCCTCCTTTTTTCTCCTCTTCCTCTTTCTCCTCCTCCTCCTCCTCAACCTTCTCCTCCCTCTTCTCTTCCTCCTCTTCCTCTTCACCCTCATCCTCAACCTCCTCCTCCTCAACCACCACCTCCTCCTTAAATTCCTTTCTCCTCCTCCTCCTCAACCATCTCCTCCTTCTCTTTCTCCTCCTCCTCCGTCTCCTCTTCTTCCTCCTCCTCCTCTTCCTCAACATCTTCCTTCTCCTCATCCTCCTCAACCTTCTCCTCCTTTTCCTCAACCTCCTCCTCCTCCTTCTCCTCATCCTCCCCTTCCTTCTCACCCTCATCGTCCTCTTCCTCCACCTCCTCTTCTTCTTCCTACCCCTGTCCTTCCTCCTCCTCGTCCTACTTCTCGTCCTCCACCTCATCGTCGTCGTCGTCTTCTTCATCATCTTCTTCCTCGTCGTCCTCCTCTTCCTCTTCCTCCTTCTCCTGCTCCTCAAGTCCAATGGTTTGTACTGTTGCCCCTTCAGCCATTGAAGCTGAATATATTTGTATAAGTTTTTCTTTTCTTGAAGTGAGCTACTTTGTCTGAAGGGTGAGGAGAATGGAACGTCTGGCATCATCCCCCCCCCCATCCTTCTCCCCCACCTCCCCGCTCTCCACCACCACAATCACCACCACAAATCTCTCTGTCTCTGTATGTCTGT
>NC_134883.1:14742809-14745309 GCF_041734735.1 Babylonia areolata
AGTGGGTGTCTCAATGACCCAACCTTTAGCTTCCGTCGTCAGAACTGTGGTATTCTTTGTCAACATTCACCTCTTCAGTATGAGAGCCTTCCGCTTGCAATATTTTGATGATGGTAATTGGGGTGAAACGCTGTTAACGTCGTCTCTTTCGCCGTTCGTATGGAGAGAGTTAACACGGCTGTTCGATTTCAGTATTATATTGGTCACGGCCCCTTTTTTAAGAGACGGTGCATTTCAGAGAGAAGAATAAGAGCTGTAGAAATGAGGTGCTTCCGAAGACTCTTAGGCATCTCATACAAAGACCACATCACGAATGAAGAAGTCAAGAGACGCATCCGCAATGAAATCGGGCCCTATACTGACCTTCAAACACTCGCCAGACAACGAAAACTGAAGTGGTTTGGTCATGTCACACGCTCCTCTGGTCTTGCTAAAACAATCTTACAAGGCACAGTGAGGGGAGGAAGAAGAAGAGGCAGACAAAGGAAGAGATGGGAGGACAACATTCGAGAGTGGACAGGCATGGAGCTGAGAGACACCCTGAGAGCGGCCGAGAGACGCGAGGACTGGAGAAAGGTGGTTGACAAAGCTTCGAAGGCGCCCCAAAGGATTCAGAATCTGAGGGATCGGTGACGGTGACGGTGCATTTCAAAATTATGAATAAACCACATGATCACCAATATTACACTAGTACTTTCTTCGCAAACAAGCATACCATCACTCAACTGCATGTGTTACTTCATATTTTGAAAGCTTTTTTCGTCTTCTTTTTTTGATAAATAAACTGCTGATTGCTTGATAGAGGATTCCTTATATTTGATGGTGTTCATTAACATAGACAATCTGAACTCTCATGTACATAGCGTTTTCGGTAGTGCTCACATATCGGTGTATCATATTTTGAGTTTTACTTCAACTTGTTTTGATTATCAATTATTTTTGTGCCTCACACACACACACACACACACACACACACACACACACACACACACACACACACACACACACACACACACACACACACACACACACACACAGAAGCATAACCGTGTTCGTCTGTCGCAGTGTCATTGTCGACAGTTTGCAGGGAATTGTCCAGTCTAAATAATAATAATAATAATAATAATAATAATAATAATAATAATAATATTATTATTATTATTATTATTATTATCATTACTATTATTATCATTATTATTATCATTATTATTATTACCCTCTTCAGGCACTTCACCAGTGCAGTCATGAAAACCGTGATGATCCCTGTCACACTGTTTTCTGGGAGCTTTACTTATCTATTTGTAGTTGAATTTTTTTTTTTAAATCTACTTATCTTTCTTTCTTTCTTCATCTGTTTATCTATTCATCTATTTACGTCTTCATTTCTTCATTCATCATTCTGTCTTCTGTCTGTCTATTTATTTACGTCTTCGTGTATTTATTTATTTGTTTATTTGATTGTTTGCTTGTTTCGGGGTTGTTGGTTTTTTTTTTTAATTTATTTATTTTAATTTTTTTATATGTCCGTTCCCTTTTTGTTCGTGAAACGTTCTGCTTATGTGACGCCAGCGGTGCACTTGCGGACAAAAGAGATATCTTGTCCAAGTCTCTCTCTCTGTCTCTCTGTCTCTGTCTGTCTCTCTCTCTCTGTCTCTCTGTCTGTCTGTCTGTCTCTGTCTCTCTCTGTGTCTCTGTCTGTATCTCTCTCTCTCTCTTTGTGTGTGTGTGTGTGTGTGTGTGTGTGTGTGTGTGTGTGTGTGTGTGTGTGTGTGTCTCTGTCTCTCTGTATGTCTCTCTCGCTTCCTTGTCTCTCTGTCTGTCAGTCTGTCTGTCTCTCTCTGTCTCCCTCTCTGTCTCTCTCTCCGTTTGTCTGTCTGTCTGTCTCTCTCGCTCGCTCTCTTTCTATCTCTGTCTCTCTGTCCCTAAATCTTTCTCTCTCTCTCTCTCTCTCTCTCTGTCTCTGTCTCTGTCTCTGTCTCTCTTTCTATCTCGCTCACTGTGTACGTCTCTCTGTCTGTTTCGCTCTCTTTTATCTGTCCCTGTATCTCTCTCTGTCTCTCTCTCTCTCTGTGTCTCTCTCTGTCTGCCTCTCTCTGTCTCCCTCGCTCACTCTTTGTCTGTCTGTTTGTCTGTATGTCTGTCTCTCTCTCGCTCTGTCTCTCTGTGTGTCTCTGTCTCTGCATCTCTCTGTCCCTTTATCTCTGTCTCTCTCTCTCAGTCTCAGTCTCTCTCTGTGTTTCTGTCTCTTTCTGTCTCTGTCTCTCTGTCTCTCTTTCTCTGTCTGTCTATCTCTGTTTCTCTCTCTGTGTTTCTGTCTCTTTCTGTCTCTGTCTCTCTCTCTGTGTCTCTGTCTCTCTCCCTGTCCCTGTATCTCTGTCTCTCTCTCTTTCGCTCTCTCTCTCTCTCTCTCTCTCTCTCTGTGTCTCTGTCTCGGTCTGTCTCTGTCTGTCTGTCTGTCTCTCAGATCTCTCTCATATCTCTCTCATATCTCACCGAAATA
>NC_134883.1:14757809-14760309 GCF_041734735.1 Babylonia areolata
CTCCCGCAAGAAATCTTCGCCATTCCTCAGCTGACTGTTACCTTTCAGGTTGAAACTTTCTCGTGTCAATACAAGAACCCATGGTGAACGTTCTTTCTTCTTTGCTGCTCCTCACATCTGGAACAACCTTCCTCATTATATCCGTGCATCTGATTCTGTTTTTGTTTTTCGCTCACCATTAAAAACTCATCTTTTTAAAACCTATCTATAAGCACTCTCAGCATCCTTGTTCTCCAACAATACACGTGTCAGCTCACTTTGGATGTATGAAGACACTTTGACACTTTATTGTCATTACCTGCAAGGGTCTATTGTGGATGTATGACTTAAGAGTGGGAAAGTGGGGAAAACTTGTTTTCCTTTTCGCGTGTTTTGTCCATGTTGTTTTCCCTCCAGGCCCTTCCCATGTATGTAGTTACGTTGAATTCCCATGTGTTACCAAATTGGAAAAAAATGTTTAGGAAACAAAACAAAAACGTAACGTGCAGTGCCATGCATGTCAGGGATTGTCGTCACATAAAAAAACAACAACAAACAAACATATAAACAAAAAACCAGTGAACTTCTTTCTCATTCTTTTGCGTTCGTGGGCTGCAACTCCCACGTTGACTCGAATGTACACGCGTGGGCTTGTACATGAATGACCGTTTATACACCGCCATGCTGGCAGCCATACTTCGTTTCCAGAGGGGGGGGGGGGCGGGGGAGGGGTGCATGCTGAGTACGTTATTGTTTCCATAACCCACCGAACGCTGACTTGGATTACAGGATCTTTAACGTGCGTATTTGAACTTCTGCTTGCCGTATACACACGAAGGAGGTTCAGGCACTAGCAGGTCTGCACATATGTTGACCTGGGAGATCGGAAAAATCTCCACCCTGTACCTACCAGGCGCCTTGCCCGGGAATTGAACCCCTACTGCCCCTCAGGTGTGTGTGTGTGTGTGTGTGTGACCATTTTAATTCTTCAAAATCACCGTAACACCTAACATACCGAGATCTTTCGCACTCAGTAACCTTCGGTGCCCCCCCGCCCCCTCCACACACACACACACACACACTCTCTCTCTCTCTCTCCGAAATGAACCAATCTGTGCCAGTCAGCCTGGCTAATCAAAGCATCAAACAAACGGCCCCGAGCGAGGGGCAGCAGCATCGACCTCAGTGGGCAGCAGCAGCAGCAGCAGCAACACACACCACACACTGCACTAGCATAGTAGCAGCAAGCAGTACCGCCCTGATTGCCAGGAGGGAGGGCCAGGCACCATGGATTGACGGAACCAACAGCCTCCATCACGCAAGGCCGAATACATATACGGGCGGGCAACGGAACGTGGATTGAGATAAACGACGATCGCCTGTCACGGCGGACACTTGTAATAAAGCAGTGCTGGCAAGAGATCGGAGAGAGGGAAGATGTCTCCTCTCCAACAATAAGTGCCTGGAATCCAGCAACCTATGGATTGGGTCGCAGGACTCACCTACAGAACCACACCGCACCAATGGAACTGGTGCATGCATTGACTGACAGACGCCTCATTGCTCGGGGTTTTTTTTGTTTTGTGTGTGTGTGTTTTTTCCAGACTACGTTTGGGGCGTAATGGGGTCGTTCGTCTGTCTGTCTGTCTGTCTGGTCCGAATGCATGGCACAGGGCTGGCTGTGTGGTGTTTGTCCTGACCTCCTGTGGGGTTAATTTGCAGCTGGGTGAGGTACGGTTTAGTGTGTGTGTGTGTGTGTGTGTGGGGCGGGGTTGGGGGGAGGGGGGGGAGGGGGGGGGGTTGTTCCCAAGGGAGAAAGGATTGGAGGTTAGTATGAAGCCTGACAATGTGTGTGAGGGGGGTGGGGGTGTTTGTGTTTGCGTGTGTATGTGTGTGTGTGTGTGTGCTTTCATTTGTCTCTCTCGCTCCCTCTCCTTTATCTTATCCCCCCCCCCCCATCACTCTTTCTCTCCGTTCCTCCCTCATTCCTCTGTTCTCTCTATTTCACTCACTCTCTCTCTCTCTGTCTCTTCCCCCTCACACGCACACACACACACACACACACACACACACACACACACACACACACACACACACACACACACGCAAACGCACGCACGCACGCATATACATTCGCTTCACATTTTGTCTGTCTCTCTCACTCTTTTTCACTTTCCCTTTTTCAGTGTATCCCTCTCACTCTATCACACACTCACTCCGTTGAATAACTCTCACATACTCTTCGCTCATTCTCTCCCCCCCCCACCCTCTCCCATCCCGCAACACACCCACCCCCCCACCCCCCACCTCCTATCATCCTCTCTTCACTGGATTTTTTTTTTTTTTTTTTTTTTTTTTTTTTTGGGTCAGTCAGTCAGCTGATTTGTTCGATTGATTTGTCGTCCTCCGACATTCTCACTGCCTTTTGTTTCTTTGTTCCGGCTTCCTGGCCTGTCACTCATGGTCAGTAATCTCTTCTCTTTGTCCATCTCTTTGTTGTTGTTTTTCGGTGGGGGGGTTT